>NC_088378.1:45994435-46302177 GCF_037993035.2 Macaca fascicularis
TGGATACATTTTCTCTCAGCCTGTCACAAATACCATTAAATGTCATCTGTTTTCATAATTTACATTGAAAGATGAATAGTTATTCATATCATTGTTCCATTTAAATTAATCTGTTTTCTGCCTCTGTTATTGAATTTGTTCATTTTGTTTTAATAACATTATTAGCTCTACCTATGCAGAGTTTCCTTCCAAGGAAATAGTTCTTTAAATGCCATTTCATTATTTTTCCTCTCTTGTACTTCATATACATGCATAGTAGAAACTTACACTGTTTCTCATCTGTTCCTTTCTCTTTCTCTCTTACATAATGCATGCTATGTTATCCTCTGCTCCATGATATATGCACATATGTATATGTATTACACTGTCTATATTACATTGTCTACACAAGTTCATGTGGTTCATACCCCCATAAACCTCAGTTTAAATATCTTAACTCTTCTATCTTTAGTTTACTAACCCCCTCTTCTGCTGGATCTGATCTAATTTTTAAAACAGATTTATTCAAGTCTTATTTACATAAAAATAAATCTATCAATTGTATTAATTGGTAATACATTTATAGAATTGTATAATCACAACAATCCATCTCTAAAACATTTGCATCACTCCAAACTGTTTCTTTATACCTTTTCACACTTAAACCATGCCTTTCCCAGACATGGCAGCAACTAATCTGGTTTCTGTATCTGTACATCTGCCTTTTCAGGTCATTCCAATAAATGTATATCATATAATACATGGTATTTTGTAATTGCCTTCTTTCACTTAGCATAATGCTTTTGAGGTTTATCAATTTTGTACTATGTAATTATGCTTTTTTCCCTTTTTATTGCTGTATAGTATTTCATTGTGTTGATAAACAATGGTTCATAGATCCATTTACCAGCTAATGGACATTTGAATTGTTTCCACTTTTTGGCCATTATGAAAGTTGCTACTGTGAACATTCACATTATGTCTTTGTGTGGAAATATTTTTTGTTGCTTTTATTTTTCTAGGTTGATACCTAGGATTGGAATTTCTGGGGTTTATGATAAATTCATGTTTACCTTTTTTTTTTTTTTTTTTTTTTTGAGACAGGGTCTTTCTCTGTTGCCCAAACTGGAGTACAGTGGTATGATCACAGCTCACTGAAGCCTCAAACTCCTGTGCTCAAATAAACCTCCTTCCTCAGCCTCCCAAGTAGCTAGGACTGAAGACACACGTCACCATGGCAACCCATGTTTAACTTTTTAAGGGACAACCAAACTGTTTTCCAAAATGCCTGTACCATTTCACATTCATACCAGCAATGCATGAAAATTTCAATTTTTTCATATTCCTGTCAACTGTTGTTATTGTCCATCTTCTCAATTGTAGCCATTCTAATAGTATATAGTTGGAAATCAATGAACACTAAATACAAAAATATATATATGCACGAGTAAATTCCATTAGGTAAATTTTTCCAAGAAAAATTACTTTTATTTTGACCCTACTTGTAAAAATTTCAAATATATTATGAGCAAATAATCAAGCATAAAAAGCATAACATTATAATCCAGCATGATTATACCAGTAATTCAAGGGTGATCCAACATTTTAAAATGTTCTTTAGCTACTCTGTGTAACATATGAATAGCAGTGTAAAGTGTCCAATACCACCTTGATTAAAAATTTATGATAAACTAGATGAAACTTTATTTTTAACATAAAAATGTAACAATTTTTATGTTATTGTATTTTCCAAAATAAAAGTAATGACAGTGATCTGTGTATTCTTTAATCCTAAATAAATCTCCACCCTTCCCTCAAACTCTTTCATTCTAACTCTGATAAACCTAACCTGCAAACTGAAAGTAAACGTCCTATTCAAAAATTAATCAATTTTGGTTGTATCTATATCTGGCAAATTTTATACAGCTATTGTTTGGGAAACCAAAGTTATTAGACTATATGCAATAACTTGAAGCACAGCATTCCCATGATGATATTTTTCACAACTGCATTTTAAAATATATACAGGAATACACTATAATTGACATTTTGACAAAACTTGGGAATGTTCATACATAAATGTGTAAGAAGTCCACAAGATACCCTCAGACTCAGAGACTCACTAGAAGGGCCCACAAGACAGTCAATGAAAACCTGTTATATAAAAGGTTATGGTTAGCTACCATGAAAGGACAGAGACTTAAATCAGCAAACAAAGATGAATGGGGTGAAGTCCAGAAGCCGAGTATAAGATTCTAGGTGTCAGCTCCCAGTGGAGTCACACAGGGACACAACTCTCCCAGCAACATTGTGTGAAAACACATGCAGAGTCTTGCCACCAGGAAGCTCATTTGAACTTTGATATTCAGAATTTTTAATGGTAGTCAGTCATGTAGATGTGCAGTGCCCACATCACAGATCCCAGGCCTCTCACCCTAAAGGAAAAACAGACATTCAACATATATCACAAGGCTAGGATAAACACATCTGGTCAAATTGGTACAACATATCCCAAGGCCTCAAGGATATAAAAACACTGTTTTCAGGCAGAATATTGTAAGGGATCAGAGGTTATCTCCAAGTAGCTGGCTAAGGGCCAATCCTGAAGACAGATCTTTCTTTAAAATGTGCAGGATGTGAGTCAAACAAGCCTGCTGAGTTAACTCTTTCCTGTCCAATAAACTGCATACATGTTTGGTTTCCTGAATACAAAATATCATTAATTTTAATGTTGCAGCACAATGGATTGCAATCCTTCCCTTTAAATTTCCCAGTTTTCATTAGAATCACCAAATTTTGTATAACATATTCTTGCATATTACATGTTGCTTAGTAAATATTAAATCAAAAAGATTTTGGCAATATCAACACTAAGGGTGTGCCATTTTGTATATTTTTAAATTACAAATAATAATTTTATATATTCATTGGGAGAATGTATAATATTTTGATACATGTGTACCTTGTAAAACGATCAAATCAGGCTGATAACATATCTAGCACTTCACATAGCTATCATCTGTTTGTGGTGAAAACATTTAAAATGCCCTCTTTTAGCAATTTTTAAATATGCAATACATTATTATTACTATAGTCACCATGCTTTACAGTAAATCATCAGCAGCTATTCCTCCTAACTAAAACTTTGTACCTTTTAACCAATACCTCTCCTTTTCCAGTCCACCCCTCCCCTCTACCCTCTGGTAAACATCATTTTATTCTCTACTTCTGAGAGTTAGGCTTTTAAGATTCCACATACAAGTGAGATTATCTAGTATTTTTCCTTCCATGCCTGGTTTATGTCACTTAGCATAATGCTCAACATCATTAATCACATGGAAATGGAAATTAAAATCACAAAAAAATCACTTCATAGTTGTTAGAGTGGCTATTATCAAAAAGATAAAAGGTAACAAGTGTTAATGAGGATATAGAAAAACAGGAACCCTTATATATCATTGGTTGGAATATAAATTAGTACAGCCATTATGGAAAACAGTATGAAGTTTCCTCAAAAACCTAACAGTATTACTACCATATACTGTACCATATACTACCATATACTAACATATATGTATATAACTATCATATACATATACCATACACTAACAGTATAACTACCAGTAATCCCACTACTGGAGATATATATATATATATATATATATATATATATATATATATATGGTAATTGAATTAAGTATATCAAAGAGTTATGTGTATTGTCATGTTTATTGCAGCATTATTTACAATAGCCAAGAAAAAATTGAAGTGCCTATAAATAAATGTATAGATAAAAAGAAAATGTGGCAGATATAAACAATAGAATACTATCCAGCCTTAAAAAATAAAAACGAATAAATCTAAGTGCATGTGATTTTTGATAGAGATTCTAATGCGCTCAAACGCTCTAACAATGCCAAATCATGGATAAACAAGCAGTCCTTTTATTCTGAGCTTCTTCAAATTTTAATAACCTGTAAAAAAAACAATAAAAATAATGACAGAAGCTATGAGAACATCCTTAACTATCTACTAGAAGCTAAAAAGCAAGCATCATAAACATTATTCTTATACAGAAATATTCTAAATACAGTCTAGAAAAAAAGACAAGTCTCTGTTTGCCGTCACTACTGAAATTCTGTCTTTTTTACACACTTTAATAGTTAGAGTATTTTTAAGGCTCACAGCAAATTTAATTAGAAAATATAGAGAGGTTCTGTATATGCCAATTCCTCATATATGCAAAGCCTCCTTCACTACAACATCTCCCCACAGAGGGTTACATTTACTACAGCTGATGAACTTGCACTAACACGTCATTATCACCCAAAGTCCATAGCTTACACCAAAGCTCTTTCTTGGTTTGTGCATTCTACAGGTTTTGACAAATGTTTACTATATTATCAATCATTATAGTATCATACAGAATAGCTTCACTGCCCTAAAAATCCTCTCTGCTCTGACTTTTCATCCCTCACTCCCCCCACAACCCCTAGCAACCAATGATTTTTTCATTGTCCCCATAGTTTTGCCTTTTCCAGAATGTAATATAGATGGAATCACACAGTGTATAACTTTTTCATATTGGTTTATGTCACTTACTGATATATATTTAAGTTTCCTCCATGACTTTACATGTCCCAATAGCTTTTTATGGCTTGACATTTCATTATCTGGATGTGCTACAGTTTATTTGCCCATTTGTTACTGAAACGCCAGGGGTTTGGTCTAGGTCCTGTTGCTTGCCACACAGAAAGCCAAGGAGGGGTAAGGAATTATGATGAATGAGAAGTCTGCTGTCTCATTGACTGGTTGCAGTGATCTGGTAAGTTACAATTATTTGGACTATGAGATATTAGAATTATTTAGATGAAAACCATTCCACTATTTAAAAAAATATTTCCCCATATCATAACTCCTTCTTAATTGGAAATGACCTAGATAATCTAGTGACTATCCAAAACAATTTTAAGATTTTAAATTAGACAAAAAGTTTACCAACAGCATTTACCCCATCTACATTTCGTTCATTTTTAGCCATTTATCTAGATTACTTATGAGAACTCAGATACTAGACAAAGCCAGTCATTATCTCCTTGCTAGCCATTTTTATACCCTGTGCATATTAGGTATTCAGCTATGTAAGAAACTTAAGTACATGGGTATTTTCATCAGTCACTCAGAAGAGTCAGTTGTTTTCATTAAACTAACAGCATTAAGTTAGTTTTGTTTATCAAAAAGACCACACAGCAATTACTTTGGATTTGGCTAGGTTTGTAGTTTTATAACCTTCTGTGTCAAATCCTGACTACTCTAATATCTAGCAGAGACAAATATAAAACCTAGATAAAAAATGTATGCTGACCATTCCAAGGACACTTCTATTTTAATCTCACCAATAATTTTAAACACAGCTTGTTTATTAAAGATTTACTTAAGTCACATGCCCTTGAAAAGCACTTCCACATATTTACTTAATTTATGAGCATTATTTTATTTATATACCAATTTGGTAGAAATAACATAATTCATTTTATTTATAAACCTATTTGGTAGAAATAACATAATTCATGTCCATACACATAAATATATCTAAACATGTATACAAAAACAAATATCCAATAGCTTTTATCTCAGATCTCTAGCCATGAGAGAGCAATACGAACTCACTGGTTTATGAATATGCTCACATGGATAAACTTTGTTTGCCCCAATAGGTAATTCAAATGAAGCTGTTAACCAAAATTTTGGGTAAAGCAGTTTCCAAGGCAGTTTGATTTTTAAGACCAAATCTCTCCACGCTCAAAACAACACTGGGGCCAAACACCACAAAAGAACATCACATGCTGACCAGACAGGACACTGCTTAGAACAGTGACATAAAAGCCTGAATGCAGAAACTCCATCCCACTTTGACAATCAACAGGACACATATAAAAACAATCACCATACATAATCCAACAGCCACTAAGCTCCAAGAGTGTCCAGACTGAAACAAAGTGCTTTGCTCTTTCATTCAGTTGGGCTTGTCCTACTTGCAGATGGAAATTCCTTTAGAATTCCTCAAATCAAGAGGAGCAGACCTTGTTGTCTGGTACCCAAAAAAGACACTCACCAATTCAAATGTGGATGGCAAATTTCAAAGGTTGTTCTTCCTAGGTGATCAGAAATGCAATTGGGGCCAGAGGGCCACAGAGGGAGAGAGATCAAAATCCATCTCTGGCCAAAAAAAAAAAAAAAAAAAAGTCAGGCAGCTGTTTAGGAGGTCTTCTGAAACTCCTGGCCCTTGGCAGCTGAGCTATAAGTAATACCGTCCTGAGCAGGGAATCAAAATTTGTTACTGTCAGGCCTCTGAGCCCAAGCTAAGCCATCGTATCCCCTGTGACCTGCATGTATACGTCCAGATGGCCTGAAGCAACTTAAGAATCACGAAAGAAGTGAAAATAGTCAGTTCCTGCCTTAACTGATGATATTCTACCATTGTGATTTGTTCCTGCCCCATCCTAACTGATCCCCACCAAGCACCTTGTGACCCCGCCCCTGCCTGCAGTAAAAAACCACCTTTATCTGTAATTTTCCACTACCTACCCAAATCCTATAAAACTGAACCACCCCATCTCCCTTTGCTGACTCCTTTTTCAGACCCAGTCTGCTTGCACCCAGGTGATTAAAAGCTTTATTGCTCACACAAAGCTCGTTTGGTGGTCTCTTAAAACTGACGCACGTAACAGTTACAAAAATGCCAGGGGTTTGGTCTGGGTCCTACTGCTTGCTCTCACAGAAAGCTAGTCACTTCAATAACAAGTATTGCCAAAGAAGGCTTTATTTCGGTGCTGCAGTCAAGGACAACAGGAGATCAGTCTCAAATCTATCTCCCCAACTGAATAAAATTATGAATTTAAGTAGCAGGGAAGAAATATAACTGCATGTGGGAAAACAGAAGTTAGAAAAAGGTAAGGAAGAGGAGTTGGTAAACAGAAATTATGAGGTATGGGGGCTCTGGCATCTCATTGTTTGGATGTGGTAATCTGGTGAGTTTCATTTCTTGATACTATCTGCATAGCCTGAGGTCAGTTTTCAGGGGATGGAACTCAGATAAGACAGATGAATGTTCCAAGTTTTATGACTAGGAGGGTCAATTTCTACATTTATCAAAAAAATGGTAAACATCAGTTCTATGGGACAGTTAAGCTGGTTTTACATTCACCTATGAAGGCGGTCTTGGTTGCTTCCAAGTTTTGGCAATAATAAATAAAGCTCATATAAACATCCATGGGTAAGTTTCAACGTAGACAAGTTTTTAACTTCTTTGGGTAAGTAACAAGGAGTGTGATTGCTGGAAGGTATTATAAGAATGTGGTTACTTTGGTAAAAAATGTCAAAACTGTCTTCCAAAGTAGCTACACCATTTTGTATTCCCACCAGCAATAAATGAGAGTTCTTGTTAGCCCACATTCTCATCAACATTTGGTGTGGTTGGCATTGTGAATTTTGGCAATTCTAATGAATGTGTGGTGGTATCTTTTTGTTGTTTTAATTAGCATATTCCTAATAATATATGATGTGGAGAATCTTTTAATAGCCTTATTTACTGAGACAGTCAAGTATAAAGGGCTCCCCAGAGAATGTCCCAACCGACCTGTGCACTGGGAGAATGGGGCAGAGTCTTGGGAAGTTCATGCTGTTTGCAAGAGGGAGGAGCCCGGCCTCTCCATATCCTGTATGATAATGTGGGATTCAATCTGTGAGATGGGGGCCTGTTAATAGGAACCCCTCTCACTTTGCTGAGAGTATTTTTCCTTTTCACTCAATAAATTCAATTGTCCTCATCCTTCTATGTGTCTACAAACCTAATATTTCCTGGTCGTATGATAAGAACCCAGGAGGTTTTTACTGAACTGAAGAGAAAGTCCAACATTTTGATGCCCAATGTGGGGCTTTAGAAGGGTAAGTGAGATGATGTAAATCAAAAAATATTTTTCTCTTTTGCTTCTAAGCCTTTTTTCCCTCAGACTTTATCTGAGAGTAGAGGAAACTGTTCCCTGACTCCTCATTGCTCCTGGGGGTTGGGAATGTCAGCCTCAGACCAACCCAGCCTTTCCATGGCCTTTTCCTTCATTTTTTCAGGACAGATGGGCAAGCGGAGCTCCTTGCCATCCTCTCCTCCCTGCCAGGGCTTGGACACATGACCCAAGGGCCCCATGAGGCTGACTGGCATTCCCTCCCACACACCCATGGAATCCCCCCCTTCCACAGTCAGGGAGTCCAGCTCCATCACATAGCAATTAAGTTTCTCTCCTGGTGCAGGAATCATTTGCATAAGAATAAGAGGTTCTTCTTCCAGGCATCCTTTTCTCTTCTCTACCCTGTCAGTAGTTGACTTATAAATGAGGATTTTTTTTTTCCCTTTTGAAGACATTTTGCTGGACTGAGAATAATAGGGATCACTGTTTATATTTTCTGTAGAGTTTTAATTGTGAAAAAGAACTTGTGAGGTAAGTCTTAAGCTGTTGCCAATTTGGTGTGCTTTGCGTGTCTTTCTGCATGATCCAGAGCAAACTTTACTGCAGGCCTTCATCCTGTTTACATCCTTGGGGTTGTGGCCTGTAATCCCATGGCAAGTCTTTGTTTAGCCTCTACGCAGCCCATATTCAACCCTGGCTTAGGGAATGAGTCCTTTCTGGTATGATATCTGCATGACCTTTTGCTATTTGTTGATTTTCTTCCCCTCCATGAACCACTTTGGATTGTCCTTTCTCTGAGCCTTTAATAAAGTTTTAAAGCCAGAAATACTGGATGCTTGGCATGGGTAAAGTCAGATAATAAGGAGTTAAAAAAATTTTCTTAAGGAACACTCAACTTAATTAAAAGTGGATATCCAAGTTATAGTTATATTTAAAGGCCTTTATGTTCTCCTTTTCTTGGCTCTTTTGTGGGAAAAATCTTTTTTTTTTTCCTCAGTCAACTGAATTATTTTTCTTTTTTTTTCCTTGCCACTTTGAATGCATGCATGAGAGGGGAGAGACCTCTGTTTTCCTCATAGAACCCCAGAAGTTAAAAGCACGAGGCAGCCAACAATACCAATAGGAGATTGGCAAATTAAATATCCTATGGGGACTGAGTTTTCTTCTGTATGTCTGTGTAGTTATATACATGTTGTGTGTGATGTCTATAAAATAACTCTAATTTATTGGCCTAAAGGAAGACATTACTTGGATCAAGTATTTTTTAAAGGGAAGATAAAAGCTGTGGTACCTTTCAGTTCCCATGACTTCAATGTTTGAGAAATAAAAACAGCCTTAAAGATTATTGGCAAAATACAATGTTGTCAAAATATAAATAGATGGACTAAATTGTGCGGGTTAGGCACTAGGTTCACTAAATATTTTGTTTAAACTGCCTTATTGGTTTTGAGAACTTTCTGATTTGCTGACTTCACAATTGGTAACGCCTGGGGATAAATGGAACTAACCATGCCCTTAATTATGCCGGAATAAGTCAAACCCTGGCTGCACCTACCACATAATCAAAACAACTTACCAAGCTTCACATTAAAGTTAAAAGTTGCTAAAAATTACCATTAAAACAGGAAATGAAACTACTGGAAATAGATTTACATGTAAGGTGTGTAAGAACAGTAAAATATGTTTTTAATAAAAGTTTATAAGAAGGCATAAAAATGTAAATTATTGCCTAGGGTTAAAGAATTGTTTTAAATTAGATAAGATAAAGCTAAAAATTTAAAGAAGTGTTGGAATGATTGTAAAAATCTTGCAAAAATTCCATGTATGAACATACTGACTAAATTTAAAAAGGTATTATATATTTTTTCTGTAAATTGAGCATTAAAATAAAAGCACAAGGTACTCTTAAAGCGCTAATCTGCTCTTTAGCAAAAATTTGTAAAGGGTTATGAAAGGTTTTTGATTTTTAAATTTCTGAGTCATTGTTTTGGCAAAATAAATAACTTATGGTAATCTGGAATTCTGTTTCATAACATCAAATGTTTTAATCCTCTAACATATTTAATATGCTTCCCAAAAATCAAACTTCAGTTTCAAAATTGTCTTTCCTGACACCTGGCTTTTCAGATGCTTCAGAAGGGCCCCTGGAGTATCTGGAAAAAAGGTAAATGGGATTATTTGACATGTTTAGTTACATGGGATTGCCAAAATGGTGTTCAATCTTCTTTAGGTTATATTTTGGTGAATAATACTAATAAATGTTCCAGAATTGTGTAGGATTTCTAAAATTCTAATGTCTAAGTAATACAATCATAATTAAATTTGTTATTGTAAATCAAGGAGATAACCAAACTTTGTCAGTTGCGTTTCTAACTGTAACTACCCTGGACATTTTGTTATTCACAGATAATTATTGTCTTGTTTAAATCCTTTTCAAAGGATGGTTTATAATAAACTATAAAACTTTCACAGGTGCTTTCAAATACAGGCTTAGATAACTTTGGAGACTGTGACATTGGAATAAAGGAAAAATGTACAGGACTCATGAAGAGCTGAAATGTTCATGGATACCAAGCAACACAAAAGCGAATTGAATGAACTCAGGAATGGAAGCAATCTTTTTTTATTTACTTTGCTTGGAATATTGCTGATCCTTGCTTTGATTTTCAGAGTCAAGGAAACTTATTTTTAACTACTTACAGCCTTTGATTTTTGAGTAAGGTATACTCTTGTGAAGAAAATCTGGAGCATGTTTGTTTCTCTCTGCCTGGTTTCCCTAGAAATTGGAAACTATCTGTGAGTGTTCTTAACTTACTGCAATATAGTTGCTTGCATCAGTGCAATAGGAACCTTTTTTTTGTTCTTTGCAATAAGATGCAATTGGAGAAACTGGTTTTTTTCACCAAGGCTTTGACTAGAAGGGTATGCATTAAAGAATCAAGCTCATCTTGCAGAGCTGATACAAGCCCCTTGGGGAAAAAACAGGCTTCATACCCTTGTCCACACAGTTCCTGTACAGGATTCCTGACCTATGATCAGTAAGTAATGTCACTTTCTAACAGACCCAGGAACTCCAAGTTTATCGTGGGACCTTAAGAAGAGAGGATCTTCCAACTGACAGGTATTTGAGGATACAAACCCATGGTTGTGCTTGGCGTAAAAGTGTCTTATTTGAGATTCTTTGTGGAACTGAGTGCCGTCAAAGTCAATCTAAAAGACCCATGTAGAAATAGTTATTCTTTCTGCAATTTACGCAAAAAATAAGGCCAAGTATATGTCTAAAATCTATTTTGCAAACAACTCAGTCCTATCTTGACCTTTTTTTTTTTTTTTAACAAAAATGAGGACTGGAGATAGAAATGTTATTTTTCAAAACTTATCATACCTTGTCATTAAATTCTAAGCTCATTAGTTGTTTTTAAGTTTTTGCCTACATTTTTAGACTAACTCTTCTTGTTCCTGTGAACCATCCAGCAATCTTGATGTGGCTCAGAAAGAACAAAAAGGATGGGTAATGTAGAAATCTGGATCAATATTCTAGTTCTGAGCAATTATCCTGTAAATCCTGCCAGGTAAGGGAAATAAATAGGGTGCCTATCACCCAGGGGTTTCCTCTGGGGAAAGTAAGACCAAGAGAGTTAACAAAAGCCAAGCACCATGCACCACAATCTTAACAAGCATAACTATAGCCACATGTTTTTGGGGCATGTCACAAGACATCCTTTCCTCTCCCTTGTTGGAGGAAGACTCAATTCCACAGTTGCACCTTAGCATTAGGCTTATGATAAGGAGTCCATGCAATGCCCCCTCCCCACCCCCCGCCTCCCAACCTGACACATTTTTGTCCCAAACTGAATTCTAAGCTTTGGGTCAAAACCCCAGGAAAGAAAACTGGATCTGAGGTATCCAGAGGCAGACAATAACAGAAGTTAAGAGACACAGTGCCGGTGAGCATGGCTGATTCCTGCTCATTAAGCCAAGCTTCTCATTTCATGGATAAAGGTCATGCTAATACTCATGGCATAAATGAGGTCTAAGGAATTCGAAGATACTGACCGTATCTCAGGGGGATAGGGTGTATGTAGATAAGAATGGATACTCCCACCCCAGGCTCCTCTGTTAATACGGGTGAAAGCCACTATAACACCCATGGGTGGTGCCCTGTCGTGCTCACTGGGACTCAGGGATACAAGGACAGAGGAAAGAAAGAGGAATGCCTTACATTTTCTCCCTCACGTGCCTCAGGTATTTGCTAGGAAGAGAAGGGAACCAGGGACACCTGCTTCCCTCTTTCTAGATAAGTAGTTATTTATCTTCTCTCTGTACTCCTTTTGAATGCATCCTGAACCCCTGGGACTCCTTTGAAAAAATGCCCTATTTTTTTCTTTTTCCTCCTCTGTCCTCTCTTCACAAATAGGTAATTGTCTCCATACTATGGGACACTCCTCTCAGCTGCATCCTCCAAACTGGGAAGAGTTAGTTTCCCAAACCTTAAACTGGTTGGCATAGGATTGGGCTCAGGGCAAGGGAATCCAGAAGCCTGACATGCCAGCAAAAGGTAAACTGTTTTTTACCAGTTGGGCTTTTGGCCTATCTCTCCCTGTGCAAACTGGTAAAAGGCCTTGGGACTTCTGAGCTATCCTTAACAACCCCTTGTTTAATTTTGATATATGTTTTCTAATAACCCAGTCTGTCTTTTCTTGCCTTCAGGACGTGAAACTCCAAATGGTCATGCAACTGGAGCTTCGGACAATGGGCCCTTTTGCTGGGGTCCCTTACATAGGCCTCTGAGGGAGCTCTGACTGCTGTTTTTTCAAAACAGTGTGTCTGTCACAGGAGGCAGTTAAGATTGGTCTTCATCCTTATCCTTATATTTACTCTAACAGCAGTTAGATGTACTTCTTTAGAGAGGGGAATGAGACAGCCAAGTAAAAAGGGTTCTCTGTAGATTTCCAACCAGCCTGCACACTGAAAGGAGGGGGTGGGGCCTCAGGAATTTCATGCTCTGTCCAGGGGAGAGGAGCCTGGCCTCTCCGGTTCCTGAATGGTGACCTGGGATTCAGTCTGTGAGATGGGGGGCTGTTAACAGGAACCCCTTCATTCTGCTGGGAGTCTTTTTCCTTTTCATCCAATGAATTCCATTTTTCTAATCCATCTATGTGTCTACAAATCTAATCTTTTTTCTGGTTGTGTGACAAGATCCCAGTTTTTAGCTGAACTGAGGAGAAAGTTCTACAACATTACCACCTATGTATCTACTTTGGTGAGGTGTCTGTCAGGTCTTTTCCTCATTTTTTAATCAGGTTGTTTATTTTCTTAGTGTCGATTTTTAAGAGGTTTTTTTTTTTTTTTTAATATTTTGGATAGCAAAGTATTTTATTAGATATGCATCTTGCAAATTCTCCCAATCTGTGAGAGTCTCCATGTTTTCAAGAAACATTAAATATCTAATTTGTTTTGTAAGTACTTTCCAAAGAAATAAAACAGAATAAATAATAGGACTTTCAAATATTAGAAAGGAAGAAAGGAATCATTGTAATTTGTACTTACACAACAGTCTACAGAGAAACAAGACATTAGTTGAAAAATCATGATCTCTTACATGATATTTCAACATATAAACTCAAGTTTTTCTATTCATCTATATTAATAGAATAATGTAAATAAAAAAGAACAAGAAGGTTTACAAATGCAATACAAGCCTGTAAAGGACCTAGTAATAACCCTTATTTGAAATGTCCAAGCCTAGTGTAAAGAATAATTTGTACTGAGGAACATATAAGAAAGCTGAATAATTGGAAAATGTAAGATTAATATATTAAAATAGTCGATGTAAGAAATGTTTTTTTCACACATTTTTTAAAAATATAGAATATTTCCACTGGGCGTGGTGGCTCACTCCAGTAATTCCAGCACTTTGGGAGGCCGAGGCTGGCGGATCATGAGGTCAGGAGATCGAGACAATCCTGGCTAACACAGTGAAACCCTGTCTTTACTAAAAATACAAAAAATTAGCCGGGCATGGTGGCGGGCGCCTATAGTCCCAGCTACTTGGGAGGCTGAGGCAGGAGAACGGTGTGAACCTGGCAGGCGGGGCTTGCAGTGAGCCATGATCCAGCCACTGCATTCCAGCCTGGGCGACAGAGAGAGACTGCATCTAAAACAAACAAACAAAAATATCCAGGTGTGGTGGCGGGCACCTGTAGTCCCAGCTACTCGGGAGGCTGAGACAGGAGAACCGCGTGAACCTGGGACGTGGAGCTTGCAGTGAGCGGAGATCACGCCACTGCACTCCAGCCTAGGTGACAGAGCGAGACTCTGTCTCAAAAAAAAAAAAAAAAAAAAAGATAGTATATTTCAAAAATGCCATTTGAGGTAAATTTCTCAAACTAGAAAAGTTACTTTTCATTTGGAAGAGGAAAGGTACAAGGAAGAGTAAAAAAACACTTTTAGAAGAACAGTGAAATTCTTAATTTACAAAGTTTTCAAGACTAGCATAAGGGGCAAGTCTTCAAAAGTAAAGAGCTTAGAAAGTACTAAACCAAATTAATTTAAAAAATCTTAATTATCAGGTACCAAAATATGCTGGGTAAAACAATTCGATGTTGGTGTTGGGAAAAAAAGGGAGAAAAAAATGATATAAAGTAACCATGTTAAAACAAGGTTTATATATATATACATAAACATGTGCACACATACACATGTAAAAAATCTAAAGGTATTAAAAGTCATAAAAGAAAGAAAATAGAAGATAAAATATATTAATCTGCAGTTAGATAAAATGTTCTAAAAATCATAAAGGATAGATGATTTCAAGTATATTAAAAAATCTGTGTGACAAAGTACATCATCATAACATTAAAAGATAAATATTGAATAAGAAAAATAGAAAATTATTCTAAAATTGGTAAAGTTAAATATGAAATATATTGGCAAAGGAAATGAGTAGATAATTAGAAGGAAGAACATAAATGGCTAAATGAACATCGTGAACATATTTTGCCTTACTAGTAACAAGAAAATGCAAATTGAAATCACAAAAATATAACGTGTTACTCCCGTTACGTTGGCAATAATTATAAAATTCTGTAATATCCCCTATTGGCAAGTGTTGAAATTGTCATTCTTTACACATGAATATTGAGAGAGTAAATTAATACAATTATTTGGATGGGGAAGTTAGTAGTTTTTCTCAAAATATGCATACAATAGGAGCAAAGAGGGAAAACTACACCCTTCCTCCTCTGAAGGTTCACTGAAAGTGAACTGACAAAGGCAGATTAAATGGAGAAAAAGGCATACACAGTTATTTTAACAGGCATAGTATGGAGGAATCGCAAGAGAATGATTACCCAATAAACCCACAGGGTAAGATGCTGATATGCCCTTTTACATAGGGGAAGTGGAGATGGGGTATATAAAAATAAATGATTTCTAGGGGAAATGAGCAGACCCAATTGTCAGATAATGTTAAGGAGGTAATGCTCTTTGGGAATTGAATGTGACCGGAGAACAAACAATTGGTTTGGGACGAAGTTTGTCTGAACTCTAGATGTAATGTTTACTTTTCAGTCTCTTTCTCTGTGATATGAGTTTTAATCTTCTCTGATTAAGGAAGGAATCAAAGGTAATTGTGTTTCTCTTTGAGAATCTGGTTTCTGCATAGGTAATGGAACTTCGGAAAATATCCTGTGCTTTGGGAAAGACAGTATGGACTGAGAGATGAGGTCATGGGAGGATGGTCAGAGGCCTTGAAGCTGCTTTGTTTGTTTGTTTGTTTGTTTGTTTGTTTTTAGAAGGAATCTTGCTCTGTCGCCCAGGCTGGAGTGCAGTGGCACGATCTCTGCTCACTTCAAGCTCCGCCTCCTGGATTCATGCCATTCTCCTGCCTCAGCCACCAGAGTAGCTGGGACTACAGGTGCCCACCACCACAGCCGGCTAATTTCTTGTATTTTTAGTAGAGGTGGGTTTTCACCGTGTTAGCCAGAATGGTCTCGATCTCCTGACCTCCTGATCCGCCCGCCTCGGCTTCCCTAAGTGCTGGGATTATAGGCGTGAGCTAATGCGCCCGGCCAAGGATGCTTTTTTAGTTTTATATTTTGGGGTATCCTTTTCTGAGCCGTAACAATAGCCAATTTTAGTTCAAGATGACAGGGAGCTCTCATGCTTTCTTTTCTTTCCTGCTAAAAGTATCATTTATATCAAAAGGAGAAGATGTCTACAAGTATACATATGTAACAAACCTGCACGTTATGCACATGTACCCTAGAACTTAAAGTATAATAAGAAGAAATAAATAAATAAAAAAGAATACAATAATAAAATGTTAATAACACACACACACACACACACACACACACACACAAAGGAATGAATGTATAAAGGTACTGAAAACAATAAAAGATACCTCAGCAAATCAGGTATTATGAATTTGGGTAGAACAAAGAATTAGTGCAACAAAATTGATTAACTCAAAGCTTAGGTGCATGGAGCACTGGGCATGTAAAGATAAAGCTGAAATTCAGTAGAGCCTCCATGGAGCACCAGGGGACTGGCAGCCAAAGTAAGGGGCTGGCGAAGTGGCTATAGAATCAATTTGGGATTTCTCTCTCACTGGCCCCCTACACACACATCTACTATGCACAGTCCTGTCCTTCCACTATTAGCATTTACTTCCAGTTGAAGACAAAAAATAATTTCTATATAATGAAGCCAACTGTTGGCAATGGGCAAGTGGAGGCTGGGACTTCCAGAGCGAGAGTTGATGTTACATCCAAGCTTGGCATTTGGAGCTGAAATTCCATTCTCTTGAATTTCTTGACTTTTGCTCCTGTTTAATATAACTGTCAAGACACACACACACACACACAAACACATATCTCCTTATTCAAAAATGAATCTGGAAAGAAGCCAATCTGAAAGGGCTACATGCTGTATGATTCCAACTCTATGACATTCTATAAAAGCCAAAACAAAACAGGCAATGAAAAGATCAGTGGTTGCCAGTGGTTGGGGGTTGGGGGATAAATAGGTGGAGCACAGAGATTTTTAGGGTACTCTATATAATACTATAATGTGGATCTATGTCACTACACATCTGTCCAAACTCAGAATGCACAGCACCAGGGGTGAACCTTAATGTAAACAATGGACTTTGGGTGATTATGATGTGTCTATGTAGGTTCATCAATTGTGATAAATGTACTGTTGTGGTGGGGGATGTTGAAATGGAGGGAGGCTATGCATGAATGGGACAATTAAGGGGAGTATACAGAAAATCTCTATGCCTTTTTCTCAATTTTACTGTCAATCTAAAACTACTCTAAATAATTATTAAAAATTAATTTGTTAATTGTGTAGGAAACTGATTCCTAATGCTTTAATTAATTGAGCAAATCATTTTTCATAAATATGATCAGGTATCATCAGGCAAATGAGGAAAACCAACAGCAAAAATATAAATAATCAACATAAATGATAGAAAATTTGTCTAAGAAGCAAGGCACAGTGGCTCACACCTATAATTCCAACAGTTTGGGAGGCTGAGGTGGGTAGATCACCTGAGGTCAGGAGCTCAAGACCAGCCTGGCCAATATAGTGAAACCCCATCTCTACTGAAAACACAAAAATTAGTCGTGTGTGGTGGCCTGCACCTGTAATCCCAGCTACTCAGGAGGCTGAGGCAGGAGACTCCCTTGAACCCTGGAGGCGGAGGTTGCAGTGAGCTGAAATCACACCACTGCACTCCAGTCTGGGTGACAGAGTGCAACCGTGTTTCAAAAGAAAGAGAGAGAGAGAGAGAGAAGGAAAGAAAGAAAGAGGAAGGAAGGAAGGAAGGAAGGAAGGAAGGAAGGAAGGAAGGAAGGAAGGAAGGAAGGGAGGAAGGGAGGGAGGGAGGGAGGGAGGGAGGGAGGGAGGGAGGGAGGGAGGGAGGGAGGGAGGGAGGGAGGGAACAAAAGAAAGGAAGGAAAAATTGTTGAAGAAACACACTTAAACAATTTACTGAAAAGAAGGAAATGGCAAGAACAACAAAAAATCTAAGTAACTCTCAGAAAGATTTAAAAATCATGCAATCAATCAGAGAAGAATAATATAAAAACAAAACAAAGCAAAAAAAAAGAAGATAAAAACATATGATAGCCATATTCTAGGCTCAAAATATTTGCTGTATAGTATAAGATCAAAATATTTGCTTTACTGGGTACTGTCTGGCCTGCTTCCACCTCACTAATATTAGGCTTGGCCTAAGAAGATGCATTAAGAGTTACTGCATGAATCCACCATTGTTCCTCTCACACTGCCATGAAAACAGAAGGTCTCAGATAACTGGCTGTATCTTCATCCTGGGTCCAGAAGGAAACAAGACACATAGAACCAGAGCCAACATGTAGCACTTAACCAAAAGTAGACCACTGTTTGTAAGCCACTAAGATTCTAGAGCTATTTGTACCTCGATGTAATCTAGAGAAAATTTGGCAACATAAACATTTAAATAAACATTAAGAGAAAATGTCATGCAAATTATCCAGCAATTAGGGCCAAAAGATGAAGAGATAAAATATATGTGAAAAAAAAAGCTAGAAGTCATGGAAGATCAATTCAGAAAGTCACTATGATGTAATAGGGTACCAGAGAGATGCATCAAAGAAATTTAAAAAGTGGAGGGAAGTTGTCACATGAAAAATATTTGCTAAGTCTGGAGAAAGGCACAAGCCTGCCGATAATAAAAACCACAAAATAGCAAATAGGATTTCTTTTAAGTACTTATATTCATAAAACTTCAAGGAAAAAATGAGGAGCGTAAAATGTTACAGAGAACAAAAAGCAAAATAATTACAAATAGCAGATATAAGACCAAAACAGCTTTTTAAGTATTAGATGCTAGAAGATAATCAGCTAAGTTTTCAAGTTTTTAAGGGAAAAACATTTTTAACATAACATTTCCATGCCCAAGCAAACAACAATAAAACATGGGGTTGGGGGGAAGAGGGGCAAGCAGGACATAGGATTGGAGATATAATGGACCTATAATAATTCTGAAAGAATAACAAAATGAACTTGGAGCATGACAAATGATAATTGTGAAGTAAGACTAGAAATAATTCAGTACATGCCAGGTCATTTAACAAGTATGGTGACCTGGAGACTATTAATAATATGGAGAAGTGTGTTTTTTTCATTTGCCCTTCTTTCAATAATGAAAGATAATTCAAAATTCAAGAGAAAAATGATCAGGCAAGAAAAGCGTGGCACAAATATAAACCTTAAAATTGTATGGCTTGAAAAAATTTTTGGAATATGAGAAAAATCATCTCTTTAACTTTGATATTTAAAACACAGCACTGACTATATGTCTATAGTGTTGGTTTTATAGGGTGCTTTGACTTAGATTCTGGGTGGGTGTAGTAGTAGAGAGACCCGTATGATTTCTTCAGCTGTAATCAGTGACACTGGTATCTGTGAGATCCTCAGTGGCTTAGACTGTAGTTGTTAACAAAGATTATAGTGAGGCTTTGCTGTGGACAGAGATACCAAGTGGGCCAGTCCTCAGGCATGAGTGTGGCAGCTGTAGGTGGGCTGAGTCTGTCCTCAGTCTCCCGGGTGGCATGTGCAGACACCAGCAGTAGTTGGCAGAAAGGGATGATGTGGAGACCCCTGAATGATACACATAGGCAGTAGCAGTGGTGGCAGGTGAGGCAGACCTGTCCTCAGGTTCCCTGATACTGCACACAGGTGCCAGCTGTGATGGGTGGGCATACCCACAGATGGATCTGACACTGGCAGCAATATCAGTGGGTGGGGCAGTCTTATCCGTAGTCCCTGGATGACACATGCCAGCAGTGGCACTGTTGGGCAGGGAGGGCATGTCCTCAAGTCCATGGATGGTGTACATGGGCACTTTCAGCAGCACGTGGGGTGGCTCGATGCCTGGTCCTCTGGCCATGTGTGGACACCAGCAGCAGGCAAGGGAGGGCAGCCCTCAAACCTAGGGATTGACCCAGTGGATGATGCACATGGGTGCTGGCAGTGGCACACAAGGTGGGTGATACAGTTTGTCTGTGTCCCCACCCAATCTCATCTTGAATTGTAGCTCCCATAATTCTCATGTGTGTGAGAAAGGCCCAATGGAAGGTAATTGAATTATGAGGACAGGTCTTTCCCATGCTATTCTGGTGATAGTGAATGCATCTCATGAGACCTGATGGTACCCACATGTACCATGGTTTTATAAAGGGGAGTTGCCCTGCACAAGCTAACTTTTCTTTTGTCTGCCTCCATGTGAGATGTGACTTTCACCTTCCATCGTGATTGTGAGGCCTCCTCAGCCCAGTGGAACTGTGAGTCCATTAAATCTCTTTCTTTTGAAAATTTCTCAGTCTCGGGTATGTCTTTGTCAGCAGCGTGAAAATGGACTAATACAGTGGGTCAATCCTCAGCCCCACAATGACTTGCACAAGCACTGGCAGCTGCAGTGTAGTACAGGGTGGGACTCTCCTCAGACCCCTGGATAGTACATGTGGGTGCCAGCTGTAGCTAGTGTGATGGGTCAACCTGCAGGGCCTTGGACAACATGCATGGGTGCTGGCAGTTGTGGACAGGTCAAAGGCATTATTTTCAAGTGTATTTTATGTATCGACTCTTTTAATCTTCCCCACAATCATCCATGAAGTAGCTATTATTTTTACCATAAGGATATAAAAATTGACACACAGAGAAGCTATGTAACTATGTCTGAGGTCTCATAGCTGGTCAATTGTAGAACAGAAATTTAGAACCAGATAACATGAGCTAGAGCCTTCTCTCTTAATCACTAAACTGTAATGCCCATAATGAGCACAAGTGACTGCAACCATAACATTACCTTTATAGATTATCAAGAGTGTCATCTACTCTTTATGATGGTGCTCTTTGTTTTTCTTCCCTGAGGATTCTCCAGAGACCGATTATCTACGCCTCCAGAACTTCCTTGAACAATAGCCAGCTAGAGATTTATCCACACAGTGGAAGAATGCTATTTTGCAAGATTTCCTGAACAGCTTAAGTAGAAGAGGCAGTGTGTCATTTGTATTTCTAAATGGGAGTTTGCGGAAATTTTAGGAGAGTCAACTTATAAAAACAACACGTATTAGGTTGGTACAAAAAGTAGTTGCAGTTTTTGCCATTACTCTCAAAGGCAAAAACCACAATTACTGTTGCATCACCCAAAGACTTATTCTTACCATTAAAGAGGAGCCATGCTCTGGTTCCTTCCCTCTTGTCATCTGCCCTCTGCGCCTTCAAAGAAAACATGATCTAAAAAGCTGACCTATTTTGTAATGCAAGTCTTGGCTAAATACTCCAATCTGTTCTGTGTCAACATTCCCTTCTTAGAATTTTTGGGAAGAATTCCACTTTAATCCTTCAAATTATCTTCTGAAATTATTATGTTGGTGTCGGCTGATGGCAACATTCCCAAACAGCCAGAGACAGAGGATCTATGAATCAGTCAATATTCATATTGTTTAAACGTTACGATTTTAGAATTTATATTCTACTCTGTCCACTAAAAGTTTCAAGAAGATTCATGTGGAAAGTAGGGAAACTGAATACATACTTGTATGGTGATCTTAGATTTTTTTTTTTTAGCCCTCACTAATATAGGTCAAAGTTATGTTTATACCTTATCACAAAATAATTTTATTTTACAGCAGTGGAAACGTTGAGTAAAAAATATTTTCTTTGATGACAAAGTTCATTAAGCCCATTATTTTAAAGCCAAAAAACTGTACTATAAGCATTAGAAAATGGATGTAAATGTACACTCACACTTATTTCTTCTTTGTTTATACAATTAGCATTTTCTTCTCAACCTGAGCTGTCAAACAGAAAATATTTTTGTTAAAATAGGGTGAGTCTTGTAAGCATTTCTCTCCTAATAGGATCTACTACCTTTTAACTTGGATTTTAATTTTCTTAATGAACCCATCTTTCCTTTCTTAACCAGGAATCTTAGACAAATCAGTTGATTTAAACTCAGGATACGAAACAGAGGATCATTGATTTTCTCCATTGGGAACTACTTTGCATTCCACCCTAGGTATCTTATTACTTCACAGAATTCACAGGGATTCAGAGAGTTGTTGATGTTGTTTGCAAGCAATCTCTGTTTAGTGTGGATAGGGATGCAATATGGTTGTATAAAGTCCCACTACTATTTAGCTTTAACTTAAAGAATGATAGAACAAAGGAAATATTCTGTTGAGTTATTTAATAATATTGCTTGTGGGATAACTAGGAGAGGTCCTTGGGGCTCACCCTTGAAGTCGCCTCCTGAAACAATTTCAGTTTAGCTGACAGAATAAGCCCTGCAATGTTCAATATTCTGGGGAAGCTGCTTCAACTACTTTACATTGCTTGCATATCATTTAGGCCAACACGTCATTCACTTATTTGGAAAACAAATAATAATCCTTCTGTTTGTATACCCGATCCCATTCATCAATTTGTAAGACAGCAACAATCCAGCAATTTTCTAGGTGTAATCAGAAGGCTACAGCAGAAGTGTTAAATGGGGTTTCTCACCTTTCTAATGGTATAAAAACACTCACACCTCAGGTTTTTAATAATCATCTATATTAAGCAAAAGTAAGTGAAGAATGGAGAAGTACTTTAAACAGGTGAGAAGTTATAGTAACATAATGCATCTAAAAAAATTAGGGTAGAGAAGATGGCTCAGATATCACCTCGTCACACCAAAAACAAAACTGAAACAAATAAACTAGTTATTTTCTCGATGAATCTCTGTTTGACTCTTCTAAGACTGGCATTATCACAAACACCTTGCCAAAGAGATAACTGCAAAGGAATGATTTCCATTCATTAATTGTAAAAACCTCTTTCCTGCATTCTAACATCAGCTTCCAAATGTTGAGTAGGCACGTCCATTTCTGAATTCTGTCTTCTATTTTATTCAACACCTCCATCTCCTGCCCCTAAACAGCTTATGTTCCAGACTCTTCCATATTAATTAAGGATACTATTCACCTGAATTCTACTTTCTTTTTCTTATCTCCTCGATAACAATTCAGCAGCATGTCTTTTTGAGCTGCAGTTCCTAATATGGATTAAGTGTACTCCTCTTTCTGTTTCTGGCTTGCTTGGCTTCAATTACAAAAGAAAAAAGTCTTAAAATACAAATTGTATTTATTTAAGATAATTCTGAATGATAATGGAACTAGAGTTAGCAAGCAAAATGGCTTTTGCAGTGGCATAAACAAAATATAATAAGTCATTAGCATGGGAAATCTAAAAGAAAATAAGACAATTTGGAGGTAGAAGTTATATGTTTGGGTAGCTGAATTTGGGGACTTGGAAGAGGAATAACTTATTAATGACATCTAGGCAGTATAAGCTATCACTGCTTAATCAGGCCAAAACAATATTGCACTGTGTATGCATATCATATTTACTTTAAATAAGTATTGGAATAGCTGGGAAAGTCTCCAAAATTTAAACCGCAATTAAAACTACTGTTTCTGAGTATCAGGACTTGTATATCCTCGAAGTTATTCAAAATTTCTCACCAAAACACTCATGTGATTTTCTATGTTTGGAACAGTGTAAAGGCATTTCTCATTGATATCCTTGTAAGTCATATTCTGAACTTTATCCTAAAGCCCTCTTAGTTTATTTTATAAGGTAAATATCATCATTTGAAAGGCCCTTTATGAAATTAAGTACTGAAGCTTGACATCTTAAAAGTGACTTGCCAATATTAATTATAGCACTAGATCCATATTTACATTTGAAAGATAATTTTATAATTTGACAACACCTAAATAATTGTTTTATAATGCATCTTCATACGTATACTTTACTCTTTTGATCTTTTCATAGGGTACTTTTTATTTCTTCTGAATCTTTTGTTATCTCTCTTAACTCTCTGACCCAGAAGCCAAGATTCTTTAAGAGTTCTATGTAGGAATAAAAACCAAAGGGTTTAAAATAACGCTCTGAGGTACGTAAAATAAGGGATGAAATTGTAAGGCTGTTAAACATTACAGCTAGGAAATCCAGGTTTTTCTGAATCTTGTCCCTCAGACTACAATTATCAGCCAGCATATGGTCTTCAAACATACTATTTTTCAGAAGCTGCAATTTCCACCAGATGATCTCAGGCTTGAGAATTATTAACTCAACCTATAGAACATTACTGTGCCTGACTTTACTATGTAACTTTGTCCTATAATACTTCAGGCCTAAATAGTTTCAAGCTCAAACAGATCATAAAGATATCTCTCTTTTAAAACTGAACATTCACCCAGCATTGAAGAGATAGAACCAGAGATAGATATAGAGCAAGAGATGAAAAGTTGAAATGTGGCGCCAACATCGCCACTACTAATTCCAAGTAGATCATGTGGAGGTTGGGGGTTGTGAGACATCTCAACATTTTTCCATGGAAGAGCAGTGTCTGGCCCTTATTATTCCATCCTGTAGAAGGGAGAAAAGGAGGAGAAAGTCACACCCATGAACCTTGTCCTTGTACTAAACAGTGATTCCATCCATTGAAAATGTGGGCCAAACTTTGCTCTGTAATACAACCAGAGCAGTGCCCTCCTCCTCCGTGAGAAAACAGGATGCCTGTGGTCCGGGTGGTAAAAGCAAGTGAACAAAGACACCTCAAATGCTGATCATCTGACCCCACATCCCTCCAAAGTCAGGTTCTACATCTCATTTGACTACCTGTTGTTCATACCACCATTATTGCTAGGTTCATTAAGTGAGTTTTGGGAATGAAAAAGAGGTCTGCAGAAAGACAGTGTTCATGGACTTGAATGTACCGATGATACTAATGTTGAACCACATAGAAGGCTAATATTAAACCCTGAGCCATAAAATAAATTATTTTTTTAATTTTGTCCCTTCCTGCTTGTTTTTACATTGTTTGTATCAGAGTCCTACTTTAGGGAGAAATAACACAAACCAAACATTTTACATTTCTCTGTAGATAAATTTTTCTAGCTCATTGATAGAAATCTAGATTTCCCTTCTGACATATAAAATAGAAAGAACTTAAAGCCTTTGAAACACATGTCAGCTCCTGAATGTTTCAGAACTGTGACATAGTTGGTGGTGCTAAACCGTGATTATTAAAAAGAATATCCTTTAGACTCCCTATAAAAACATCCTTGTCTGTCCCTTTTTTACATTTATTGCAGGCTATGGGTTGTTCTGATGATGAAGTGGGGTAAATATGAGAGAAGTTAGAGAGAATACTTTAATATTTGGGGCCGCTAAGGCATTTGTGAAAGTTTTCTTCTTTATATCTGTTAAAATAAGATAAATCTCACATCAATGGTTTTTTTTTTTTTTTTCATTTCTCATGATGCCAATAAAATTTTCTAATATATTTAATGAAATGATAGTGACAAAGTGGTCTTTAAAAAAACCTGGTGGATAGAAAGATAAAATTTTTCTTCCAAATAGCTTTTAATAGCAACAACAGCAGCAAAGAAAAGCAGTGAAATATTTGTTTTGTGAGAAGAGCATCTGCTAACTTCACTAACGCAGTAGAATAAAATCATATGTTTAACAATATCTGATTTCATACATCTAGAAGAAGTCTAATTTTTAGGGGCATTATTTTGTTACTGTGGATAATTAATATTACTAAAGGGGATACTAGTATATACAAATGAATGAAGATAAACATATTTTCTTCTTCCCACAATATTTCTTATATGTGTCTGTTTCTATTTATTCTATTTTTTCATCTGTAAAAATGAGATCTCTTGGAAAATGTTTTTACATATTTTAAAGAATATTTAGAACATTGTGCTTTATTGAAGTACATGCTATTTATACCATAAATCATATCAAAATAAAACTACTGCTTTACTCTTTTTGAGCTCAACACAACTATGTGATGCAAAAGGCCCAAATCTGAAGAAGTTGAAAACAGATTATAATTAGTTTTATCTATTTGTGACCAATGTTCTCACCTCAAGGGCTTCATAATCTCAATTTCATCTTGAAAATCACAAGATAGAGATGTCTATTACGTAAGTTAATATGTTCCTGCTTTATAAAATCTAGTAATTTTATTTCCATGTTATTTCAAATCCTTGAAGTTAATTACCTTTGTTGATCCCACATGATTTCCAATACTTCATTTTTTAAGGTATTATAAAACATTCTGGAGGATGTGTTGCTTATTTTTGAGTAATAATTCCTCACAATAAAAAACTAAATCTATTAGTTCTTAAGCCTTACTTCCTTAAAGCATGTCTCTGAAAAAAAAGGAGAATATACTCTTCTGTCAACTGATGATGTCTAATAAAGCTATTGATTTATCTATTTTGACAGAACTATTTGGAAAAAAACAGGTTTTGTTGCAAACTGATAAACATAAGGCATTGTGAGTCATCTTACTGCAGGCACTGTGATCTCAGCATTCTAGGCTTGTGTTACCTAGGTTATTATTTATTTCTGTGTTTATATTATAGCATTTTAAATTATGGTCTCTAAAAACATTCTCAGCCAGAAAAAAACAAAATTCAAGTTAATAGCCCTTAATTTAAATTTAAAATATATACCAGTGTATATACTTGACAGAAAAATAATCTTCCAAGTAAAACCTTAGAAAGGCAAAACACAAAAGCATGATTCTTGGTGAAAAGCTATCCACTGAGAGAAGACAGGAGACTGCTCTTTTTCCACATTTCTACCAAACACACTCTTTTCTCTTTTGGTTGGGACAGCTGAAGCTTTGGAGTACATTCTTCTAATGGGTATGACAAGTTATCTTTTCCAGCATCTGTTCCTATTTTGGTGTGCATTCCTATACCGCAGATGCTGGAAAGCTAACGCTTTATTTTCACAAATGAGGTGCACTTATTCAAAACTTGTATTGAGAGTGATTTTGGTAGGAAAAGAGAACATTGCATAGAAGCCATTCATTTTGTTGATATAGAACTGGAATAAATATTCATAGCAGACTTCTGATCCTAAGATCAAGGCTAAAGTGGTGCAATGAGGTAAGCAGCAATTGGAGAGCAGTTGTCTGATTCCCCAACTTCTTAAATGTGCTGGTGGTAGCAGCTTCCTCAGCAGACCAGTTCTGTGGTGTTTCCTGTGAATCAATGCTGGAGATTCAGAGAAGAGCCCCTTCTCCAACCCTTCAAAATGTTCATAAGTGCAATCACTGTATTAAATATTGTTGCACTTAAAATGTAGCAAATATTGTCTGATGCATGAACTAAAGTCTGAGTTGAAATAGAGCTAACATGGATGAGAATGGACAAAGAGCTGGAGTGCATCGAATCTGCTGCCTGTAGCAGAATGGCATTTAACAGTCTACCTTGGAGAATAATTTGAAAGTATCCTAAGTCTAGAACTCATTGTTCTTTACAGTAGTAAGTTTTATATAACAAATTATATCTATATATACATATATATATTCACCATATTATTAGAACAAAGGAGAAAAATTCCGTGATCATTTGTTAAAAAAAAGAAAAAGAAAAAATGAAAAAACTCAACACCCAATCATGAGACAAACCGTCAGCTAACAAAAAATAGGAGGCGACATTCTGATAAGGGTTCTTCAGAAAAATCTACCAATCTTTGTGTAAGTTCTGATGATACTACATGATAAAAGATTAGATATTTTCCACATAAATTGAGGAAGAAGACAAGAATGTCCCATTTCATCATGCCCTTTCAAGACTGTACAGAAAGTCCGAAGTGTAGTAAAGCAATTAAAAGGAATAAACATCATGAAAATAAAAAAAAAAGTAAAACTTTTTTATTTGCAGATGACAAAATTTGAATAGAAAATCTAGGTAATACACAACCAAAAGAGTAAGTCTAAGGGTGAATTTATCAAAGACATAGTGTAAAATATCAATATACAAAGTCATGTATAGGTCTATTTTCTAGCGCCAAACAATTGGAGAATGATTTTGAAAAAATAAGGTAGCATAATAATAAAAATAAAGTATTAAATATAAGTTTAACAAAAAATGTGGAAAACTCTAAACATAAAACTATAAAACATTCATGAGAGAAAATAAAATCTAAATAAATAAAGAGATATATAATGCTAATAGATTGAAAGACAATGTTATGAAGATATCAATTCTCCCCAAACTGATCTGTATGTTTAATGCAATCTCATTCAAAATTTCAACTTTTAAAAATGGACATGTCTATTCTAAAAGTTATATAAAATGCTAAAAAGACATAGTCATTGAAACAATCTTTACTAAAGAAGAAAGTAATGGAAGTTGACTTGCCGTAAAGCTACAGTAATCAAAACAATGTAGTATGAAAATATGATGAGATAAATAGTTCAGTGGAGCAGAAGAGAGTTCATTAATAGACTCATGCATAAAAAGTCAATTGATTTTCAACAAAGTCATGTGACAATTTAATTTTAAAAAGAATGCCATTTCAACAAACGGTGCTGCAACATGAATAAAAAACAAGGTACCTCAAACCCCAATGCTCAACATACAAAAGTTATACATTTTTTATGAAAAAATATTAAGGTAAAATCTTCACCACCTTGGGGTGGGCAAAGATTTTTTAGAGAGGACACACACAAAAAGTAATCATAAAATAAAAAACTGATAAATTGAACATTAAAACTTAAAGCATCTACTCACCGTTAAGAAAAGAAATTATTCACAATACATATGGACATAATAAAGGAACTGCTTCCAGAATATCTTTTAAAAACTGCAATGAAACAGTACTACAAAAAAGAAACAAGAGACAAATTTTTAAAAGAAGACAAGACTTTGATGACACTTCACAAAAAATATATTAGCAGTAAGTACATGAAAATGTGTTCAACATCATCAGACATCTGATGCTGTAGGTCGTTTTCCCTGAGAATTAGACTTTGAGGTGGAAGTCAAAATGTTACATGTTTAAAGGAGGGCTCTTTGGCTAAACACCTGTGGAAAAAGGAAAATAAGTCAGATTTCTCAGGGGAGGCATTAGGCAGCCATGCTTAGACAGCAAAAATCTCATGTGAATTCCCCATGAGTGGATCTGAAGCTGGAATGGTCCATCAGAGTTATCCCAAGTTGGAGCAAGAGGCTAGACCTTTGTACTCCTCCAGTGAACAGACTTCATTGGAAGAGGCCTGTTCCCAGGAACAACAAAAGACACACGGACTCACAGGAAGTAGCTCTCTTAAGTAGAAGACATTTCCCAGAGAGTGCAGTTCTGGGAAGTTGAGGACTGGGAGCAGATAACATTCACAACCGGGGACGTAAGTGCTTCATTTCTGAAGAGGAGAAATAGGGTAACACGTGGTATCATCCACTATTTACTCATTGTGCCTTTTAGTTCTACTTTTCGACATAAGCTCTGGGAGTAGTTCCACCTGGATTCCAATGGGCCTCTTTCCCTGGGGGGAACTTAGAAAAGGAAAGTAAATGAAGCAATCCCCCATCACAGCAGCTGTTCTTAAGGCTATAACTAAATATCATCATCTCCCTCTACCATACATTCTCTATTCTCCTTACCCTTAGCCAGTAATTCTGTTGGTCTAAGTGGCCTTCCTATATACCTGAGGGGTTTGAGCTTCCATTCACCTTGCTCTTCTATGGCTGTTTCTATTGCACTTGTCTTTTTATTGTTACCTACATGGGTCACTAGATCACATGGGGACCGCATATATTCTTCTCTTCCCTCAACATTAACAGCAGCCTTAATTCTTCCTGATGATCACAGTCAATTATCCCTTCCATAATGCTGGCTTTCTTAACTTGCTTGCAAGCCCCTTGACCCAAAAAGCTTAATTAAGTTCCTGGTTGGTGGCCATGACAGAAAGTTTACCGGTTCTCTTGTTTCTCCTGGTGTAAGTTTTCCCTTTTGGGGGAGTAAGAATGTTTATACCTACGGAGCTCGATGTTGTGAAGTTGGGAAAAGCAATTTCCTCAAATAGGACACTAGAGGCAACAGTCATCAGAGCTGCTCACACTTCTGTCCCCTGGTTCCCAGACCCTGTATTTTATTATTTGAGGACTCTCCACTTTAGAATGGTAATTGATAGTGTACTCTTCATTCTGGAGGATAATCGTCCATGCTTGCAGTGTATCATCTCTAATCTGAGTCTCAGCTTTGCATTCAATAGGCCATCTCATCACTCTCATAGGCTGTCAGCTTCTTTGAGATACAAGATGTAATCAGACCAGTGAACTTCAAGATCCTGTGCCCATTTCTGCATCTCCTTAGCTGTTCATTGGATTTCTTGTCCTGATCAATGTAATTCAATGTTAGACTCCTAAGTTAGTGGAACAAGCACACTGAGCACTTGCATAGGAGATGGTAACTGGGAACCTCTGGATAGAAAAGGGAAACCCATATTCAGAATTGTGCCAGTTTCAGTCAAAATAAATTGCTGCACCTTTCATGGCAAAAGGGGCCCCAGGGAGTAAACTTGCCAGCAAAAGGCTGGTAAATCCCTTCCAGTGGGATGCTGAATCAGTGATTATGTGTTGGGCTTATTTGCTGGGAAGTAAATATTTAACAGTGTCAGTATAGTTATCAGCTATGGTGAATGGGAGCCTGGCCTGTTGGGCCCATGTCTAGGCCCCATCTCTTCCACCATACCTACCATATTCAGACATCCATTATGTCAGCACAGGGGTAGCTGATGCAGAAGCTAGGCTAGGGCCACTAGCAGAATCATGCTGTTTAGTGTGTTATTGAATCCCTTCTGAGATGAATACTACCTAGTAGACAATGAGATGTTGTACATTGCATTCCTTGCCAGCAGATCAGTCCACATGCCTATAGTCCAAACCTCCTTGCCTCTGATTTTCCAATCTTTTCTTTTCATATCGCCAGGCCAAACAACCAGAGCAATTGCTTTCACTCATGATTGTACTCTCAGCTGTCTACTCTTCTGCCCAAAATTGACAATCAAATTCACCATCCGTAATGCCTTTGAGGAGGATTTCCTCTTACTTCTGTCTTTCAGAACTACCCCTGAGTGGAACCAAAGTGCAACTTCAGTTTTTAGCTTGCACACACATAATGAACTGAACCATCTGTGAACCAAACTTTTTAAAATTTCCTTCTGTATTAGTTAGGGTTATCTAGAAGGACAGGATAAATAGGATATATATATATATATATATATATATATGAGAGTTTATTAAGGAGTATTGACTCACACAATCACAAAGTGAAGTCCCACAATAGGCCGTCTGCAAACTAAGGAGCGAGGAAGCCAGTCCAAGCCCCAAAACCTCAAAAGTAGGGAAGCCGATAGTGCAGCCTTCAGTTTGTGGCTGAAGGCCCAAGAGCACCTGGCAAACCACTGGTATAGGTCCAAGAGTCCAAAAGCTGAAGAACTTGGAGTCTGACGTTCGAGGGCAGGAAGCATCCAGCACGGGAGAAAGACGGAGGCCGGAAGACACAGCCTGTCTAGTCCTTCCACGTTCCACTGCCTGTTTTTATACTAACCACACTGGCAGTTGAGTAGATGGTGCCCACTCAGATCACAGGTGGGGCTGCCTCTCCTAGTCCACTAACTCAAATGTTAATCTCCTTTGGCAACACCCTCACAGACACACCCAGGAACAATACCTTGCATCCTTCAATCCAATCAAGTTGACACTCAATATTAACCATCACACCTTCCCTATCAGCTGGTCATAAGGGATGCGCATCCCATGTGGTCATAGGCATAAACTGAAGGGTGGATGTCTGGGTCACATGGGGATGCAACTGTTTTATTTCTTCCAGCCATGGTTATGTCTGAACTAAGATTAACAACTTCCATGTTACGATGGGTTGCTGCTGGGCCTCTCAATCTTGTGACTTGTTGAAGTTGACTGAATGCAGATGGAAATGGGCAATTATGGCCTCATGGTCATATCATGAACCATGGTCAGGCATTCCAATTCTCCACTGAGACTCAGCAGCATATCAGGTGCTTTTTCACAAAAGGCATATAATTTTTCACTAAAAATTACGCAGCCTTGCTTCAGAATCTGAGGAGTCTACATTGGGCTTGCTGTAAAACTACTCCTGCATGTTTCTTCAGATACTGTTAATATTATAGGGTATTCTTCATGACAGTGTTTATATGAATCAAGTGGTACTGTTACATAAGCCACAGCCTGAGACTGATTCAAAGCCTTTCTTGCTCTGGAAACCACTGAAGCTGGTGAATTGAAAGGCATTTCATTTCACTTTTTGTATGAGCCGGAACTGTAGTTCTGGTATGGATTAAGTTGTCTTAATGACCTAGCAGCATGTCAGGCATTGCATTTTCTTTACCATGTGGTACAGCAAGATGCAAAAATCTGTCCTGTACTTTAGAAGAGATGTCGTGGTATACCAGAACTACTGGATCCTTAACTACTTAACCAAGTCTTTATGGTTCAACTCTCATTCTATGGAGAATATATTTCTTACCAAGGCCTTCAACCAACTTGACAATTTCTGCTCATCTAATTTTATTTTCTTGAGGTCATGAATATACTGGACTGGGATGATGATACCACTGACATCCACCACGATTTTTCTGGTCTTTGTAGGGACAAGATTGGTGAACAAAATGGGAATATAATTGGGACCACACTCCTGCATTTTTAGGTATTTAAGGGTGGCACCAAACCCTGTAATTCCTCACAAGGATTGAATATGCTTTTGTTTGCTATCTTAGAGGGATAACTATTGAGTAAATGAGTTATTCTATTGATATCATTATAATTTTTTATGTCAATCAGGCTCAAAATTTGATACTACTCTTCCCCACATCTAATGAGTCACCAGATCTTCTAAACTAACTCCGAAAAATTCAAAACCCCTCCCCTTTGCTCAATCATTATTTTTTTTAAAAAAAAAAAACCTCTGCAAGTATTAGTTTATTAGTATCATCCAGGACTCAGATGTTCAGTATTCCTCCTGAAATTACATAAACCAATGCAAATGGAAAGAATCTAAGTCAAAATTATATAACAAAACAGCACTCCATCACAAAAGCATGTAAAATTACAAGAATGCTATTTTAAAATACTGGCACTTTAAGAAAATGATAATCTCGAAAACCACAAAATTGTCAAATTGTTCCCTAAACTGCTAAACTGTTTTGTAAAGAAAAATCATTCAAATAAATTGAATAATTCATACTGAGATGCAAAGTTTAAGTGTCTTCTTTCCTCCTATCTACTTGGATTTATAAAGGGGCAAACCATAATATAGGAAAATATACCCTATTTTGAATGTGGCATCTTCATTTTAAAAGCTGACCCAATTAATTAAAAATACTTGTAATGGAAAGTCTTGTTTCCTGAGCAGTCCATATTGAGATAAATGGGAAAAGACATCTGCAGCCAGCATTTTCATAGTCTTCGCTGAGACTAATGTCAACAAAAAATTTAATATGGCAGTCTTGTATTTTAAGCTCATGCTTTTGGGGATACATTTTCAGGTCTTCTTTAATGTGGGAACTGCAAACTTTAACTGCCATTGCATGGTAATGGCAGTTAAAGAATAGAGTCCTCATGTAAAAGTTAGGACATATTTTTCTATTAGTCCTTCAAGGACAGACTTTCAAAATGTTTGATTCTAATAATCCCATGCTTTGAGTAGATTGATTACTCTTCAGTTTGTAAATGTAAGTGGGCTATGTGAAATTTCTTAACTGATCAAGATTTTGGATGTTCAGTTATGCATGAAAACTATCTCAATTTAACTTTACCCCTATTATGGTATGCAGGGTGTGTAGACAAAACTTATTATTAGCTAACTATATGAAAGGATAAACACTGTAATAATTCATGTGATTCAAAATGGGCAAAAGCAAAAGACTAACTTCTCCTCAAGAAGAAAAATTTCACACCTATGAAAAGGACAATATCAAAAGGACAATATCACTTTTTTTTTTCTTTTTTTGCAATTACAGAGTGGTATTCAGTTAATAGAACAACAATTATTTCGTATAAGCTGCATCAGAGACAACCGAAAATGAAAAAACTACCATCCCCATATATAACTAATTTGTGCTGTGCACCAACAAGAACCTGCTTTAAATTTCCATGCCAATTTACAACCCCCATACTGTACCAGGCAAGGTTAGTGGCTATTGAAAATACCACCAGGACAGGGCTATCTAAAGACATATTCGGTAGTGTGTTAACTATACAAAAAAAAGATACTGTGCAGTTTAAAAACAAATCTTACACAGCCTTACATTTCAATTTTTTTCTTTAAAAAGAGTGAGTTGTGTACAGGGGGGTTCAATGGTTTGTAGACAAGAAAAAAAACTGCGCTAGAACCAACTTATTCATCATCATCCTCTTCTTCTTCATCTTCATCTTCATCTTCCTCCTCATCCTCTTCATCTTCTTCATCTTCCTCCTCTTCCTTCTTTTTCTTGCTTTTTTCAGCCTTGACAAACTCCCTTTTTTGCTGCATCAGGCTTTCCTTTAGCTCAATATGCAGCAATATCCTTTTTGTATTTTTCCTTCAGCTTCGCAGCCTTCTTTTCATAAGGCTACTTGTCATCTGCAGCAGTGTTATTCCACATCTCTCGCAGTTTCTTCGCAACATCACCAATGGACAGGCCAGGATGTTCTCCTTTGATTTTTGGGCGATACTCAGAGCAGAACAGGAAGAGGCCAAAGGAGGCCTCTTGGGTGCATTGGGATCCTTGAAGTTCTTTTTTGTCTCCCCTTTGGGAAGGATATAGGTTTTCATTTCTCTTTCATAACGGGCCTGTCTGCCTTTGCCATATCTTCAAATTTTCCTTTCTTTTTAGCAGACATGGTCTTCCACCTCTCTGAGCACTTCTGAGAAAACTCTGAGAAGTTGACTGAAGCATCTGGGTGCTGCTTCTTGTGCTCCTCCCGACAAGTTAGCACAAAAAAATGCATATGATGACATTTTGCCTCTCGGCTTCTTAGGATCTCCTTTGCCCATGTTTAGTTATTTTTCCTCAGCAAGGCACCGAGTCGCCCAGCGCCCATCTGGCTCTCACTTGCCCCTGCGCTATCACTATGGAGCTCAATGTACTGCAATGGCTGTCACTCAATCATTATTATTATTGTACTAGTTCAGGTATTTATGTCTTTTTTTCTAGGTTATTATGTAAAACTTTTGTTTATATTCAAGCTCTTTCCAATCCAATTTATTATCTTAATGCAATATTCTTTTTTCAAAACCTTCCCCATACTCAAAAGATATTGGCTATTTGTAGTCTATAAAAACCTAGAGACTGTAAATTCCTCCACAGTTCATATCTGTCATTAAGCCTGGATCTGCTCACCGAAATGCTTCAATCCTGGGATTATGGTTAGATATGTTAGTGGTGCCACATATTTGAGTTACCAGTGGTGATTCCTTACAGGTCTGCAGCAACCTCAATTCTTGCCTCCTCTGAAGAAAGAATTTGATGGAGGAGCATAAGACTGAATAAGAGACCAAGGCAAGCTTTAGAGAAGGAGTGAAAGTTTATTAACAAGCTTTAGAGCAAAAATGAAAAGAAAGTAAAGTACATTTGGAAGACGGCCAAGTGGACATCTTGGAGGACAAGCGTGGGATTTGACCTTTTGATGGGGGTTTTAGATGTCAGCATACTTCCAGGATCTTGTGTCCCTTCTCCCCTGATTCTTCCCGTGGGGTGGGTTGTCCACATGTGCAATGGCCTTGTGGAGGGAATGCACATGTGGAGGGGAGCATGCACAGTGTGTTTAGTGGAGTTGTATGCATGTTCACTTGAGGCATTCTTCCATTACCAGTGGAATGTCCCTGGAAGGTAATGTACCTGTTAAACTCCGCTATTTTACCTTTTAATGCACATGCTTGAGCACACCCACTCAACTCCTGGCATCTTATCCAGAAGCTGCTTATCACTAGTTTCAGGCCTTTTCTTTTTTTTCTTTTTTTTCTTTTTTTTTTCTTTTTTTTCTTTTTTCTTTTTCTTTTTTTTTTTTTTTTTTTTTGAGATGGAGTCTCACTCAGCTGCCCAGGATAGAGGGCAGTGATTTGATCTTGGCTCACTGCAAACACTGTCTCCAGGGTTCAAGTGATTCTCCCATCTCAACCTCCCTAGTAGCTTGGATTACAGGCAGCCGCCATCATGCCCGGCTAATTTTTGTATTTTAGTAGAGGCGGGGTTTCACCACATTGGCCAGACTGGTCTTGTCCTAACCTCAGGTGATCCGCCTGTCTCGGCCTCCCAAAATGCTAAGATTACAGAAGTGAGCCAGCACGCCTGGCCTGTTTCAGGTATTTTCTACCTATGGGGACAATGCCTTTCCTTGGTGCTGGCTGCAACCAGTTATTATTTGAGAGAGACAGTTAGCAACCGCCTGACTATCACCTGATGGGCACCTAACATTCCTAGTTGGTGGTGAGGGGGCGTCCCTTGCCTGACTACCTACTGTAACAGAGATCATATATCGTTCTATGGTGAAAAATGACAGCTGAAAGTGAAATTTACATTTAGATCAATTTCAGCTCAATTCTAAAAAGATATTTTAGGGAAGTAGAAATACTTTATTCCAGAAGATATTATTTAGTTACACAGAAGAACTTAAGACACAGAGTGATACTATATATGGAATAATGGGAAGGGTTATTCTGCTTTCTGACAGAAGTTGAATTAGATTAACTGGAATATCTTTTTGAATTAAATGTCTGTGAAACTTTTGATAACATCTTAAAAATTCAAATTTTCCATTTTATACTTTAAGGAAATATTTAACTGTGCTCTTCTTAATGCTTCCAAAATGAAGTATTTTCATTCTCAACACCCTATGCTGGAGTTATTTAATTCAAACAGAAAGAAAAGAAAAGAAAGCCTCAGAGTTCATAAGAATGCTGTGATGAGTGTGATAACATGTTATCTACAGCCTTTGAGCCCTTTGAAGATAAGCTGTTGAATAATGTCACTACATTATTATTACAGTTAGAATATAAATACAGGTTTAGCATCTTGTCAAGATAATACAACTATCAAAAGACTACAAAGTGAGAAATTCACTTGTGCAATTTTAAAGGAATGAGGCAAGATTCAAAAGATAAAATCAAACAAAAGATACCGTATTTTATTATCTTTATATATCCTTTTCATAAAAATAAGTCATAAGAATATACATAAATAGATTAATTAATTTTAAATTTAAGTTTAGTTGCCTATTACTTTATGTGGGAGAGTATTTTGAGCAGTCCAAATGACCTTAATTGGAATAAAATTGTTCAACTGATTTATTTACATTTAGATGAATATCAGTTTTTAAACTGGACATTTCTCTAACATTTGTGTTAAAACTAAAAATTAGTCATAATTATTATGTCTCTATGTTTCAGTTAATTAAATATTATGATTACTATAAAAAAGAAATGATTTTAGTATTTTAGCATTATTGCCTTTAAAGCAATTTTTTTCACAGTGTATAGTCCTTTGATGGAAGTCATTTGGGTTATTCCTCAAAACTAAACAATTGCTTAATTACCCCAAGGCACAGAATCCACACTACAATTTTAAAACATCAAAATGGGAAAAGTAATTAGTCTCTTGAGTATAATTAATCCGTCTACTAAGAATTGGGCCAAATTGTAGTTTAGTGTTCTCTAGAATTCGGAAGCCAATTTTAATTACACTGCAACGCTGAACTTGAAGCTTGTGGACTTTGGCTCTAAAAGTAAGTTAAATATTTATATTTACTGTGGGCTTGACAAAACAGAGGGCACATGGAAAGGAAGGTTTTACTTCCAAAGTGAGACATCTACAGCAAAACTTCAGGATTGTTTATTCTTCTTTTATAAGCTAGATATTGTTTAAGGACCATAGAGTGTTTGATAGGCATTTCATAAAGCAGATGCAGTTTCTTTCTACTGCACTTTCATTGACAAATATCAAGTACAGAGTTACTGGATATTAACACAGAGAAAAAGACATAAAAAACTAATAATTTTTACAGTAAACTTTAGAGAAAGAATGTTATTAGCAGCAGAAATGGTGCACTTTGCAAAATATCTATGCATCAAATGATTATTTCAGCAAATGATCACTTCAGCAAATGATCAACTCAACAAAACATTTGTTCGCTGTATTTACTTAATTTAGTAATGCAATGTTTTTAAGAATGCATGAATTTCTCATTAATTCACACTGTTTTAATATCTTTCAAAGGTTTCTACAGAATTTTCAATTTGTAGTAGCAGTTTAAGAAATGTATTTGACAAAAGCTAAGGGCTATAGGAAAGTTTAAATTTCCTTTCAATATATTTGGTATTCATAAAAGCCTATTTGTTTTCACCTGTGGCCTAAATTTAAGCATCACTTTACAGTGTTCAGTCTGTGCTAATATATTGTGAATCATTTGCAATATAATACTTATGTAATAAGCCATGTATCATTACCAAGATGCCTTCTACAATTTTTCAAGTAAGAAATTGTTTCTCATATCTATATCACTCAGAAGTGAAAATATACTGAGCTTCATTTATTTCTTATATATTACCTGTATTTCAAATTTTTAAAGAATTTCTAAGCAAAGCCTTCCTTTGCTCTTTTGCATGCATGGCTAATGTACATAGAATTAAAGATACAAATAGTGCTGCAAATTTAATTAATATAGTAATCCTTTCTAGGAAAATCCCTAAAAATAAACATAATAAAGATGGCAGGGGATATATCAAAAACAAACAAATATTTACTGAGGCATGTAGAGAAAATACAAACAAATGAAAGCCACATTCCTTTCCTGACTAGGAAGATGAAATGCAAACTTTACTTCCCTCTGTGATCATTGAAACACTTTATGTGAAAAATAACGTAAAACAAAGTCAAACTGGCATTGTGGATGAGAGTATTTATTCACTCGTGTATGGAGGTTCAGAAGAAAAGTGAAATTCAAGGTTGGCTTAATTTGTTGACTTAATTATGTCTAAAATCTATTTATTTTTAAATATTTTCTTACTGGCATGTTTTTAGCTTTATTCTAAAGCTAAAATTGACTTTTTTCCTGATTGCAAGTCAATTGCCAAAACCTCCCTGAGCTAGAATATTCCTCATCCTCATGGTGGGCAATTTGGGGCAGGGCATGGAGAGAGAAGAAGAGAGAAAGACAGCTGTATCTCTCTTACAAACTTCAAGCAAAAATCCTGAAATCCATTCTAATTGGCTAACCTTAAATTATGTGGCCAGTTCTTAACTAGTCACTACAATGAAGAAAGTGCCAGATGCTGATTAATTTAAGCCAATAAAGAGCTACCTTCGGAATGGAAACCAAATTTCTTGGCAAGTATTCAAGAATAATAATAGAAGTGAGGTTGGAAATAAAAATAAAATGCTCTACACATTTTCCAAATTAGTTGTTATTTACCATATAGGCATTTAAATTAAGTGGTGTTGGGAGAACTTGAGAAATTTGTTCTAATTTCATCTAGAAAAGTATCTCTAAATTCAAATGTTTATAAGGTCAAAGTAGTTAAACTAACAAAATCAAGTCAAATGAAAGTGCATTTATAATATGCAAAGACAGGGTAAACCTGTTTTTTATTTCCTAACTTGGACACTATAAGAGTAATTATTAGTCTAGGTAAGAGTTACAACCTAGACCATCCCATGCAAATCTGAATATATATATATACACACACACACACACACACACACACGTATATGTGATATATATATAATATTATTATCCTGTCTCTCAAGAGCACTCTCTCAGCACGTGCCAATTATTGCCATATAAGAAATAGTCTCAGCATTGCTGGATTTTCTGATCTTTCAGTAGGAAAAAAAATCCGATTTTTATATGAATTATTCTAATTTTAAAATATTGCTTTAATTAAAAAATAGCTGGAAAATATTTGTTGTTTTTCAACCTTTGTTCTAGGAAGTAAATGAATACAAATAGCTTTTGTTATTTGAAGAAAAAAGGCACAAAACTAAGTATATTGCCAAATATTAAAACACATAAAAACCACAGTAATTGAAGCAGTGTGGTATTGATGTAAGAATAGGGAGATAAATTAATGAAAAATAAAACACAAGTCAGAAACAGAGCCAACAATATGTAAGCATTCAGTATGGTCATCATACAAAAGTCATTTGCCCAGTACATTTTTTTGTCTCCATTTCCACAGTCACTACCCTGATCTCAGCCACCATCATTTCTCACCTGGATTCCTAATAAAGTCTCTGAGCTGCACTTTTTATCTACTCATATTACTCTTCAATCTATTCTACATATTATGGCTAGAGTTTTGAAAATTACAAACCTGAACTTACTATTTCTTTCTTAAAGTACATCAATAACTTTTCATTGTTTAAGTACAAAGAAAAAATTTCTTCATGCCTGTTATGAAATTCACAGAATGGCCCTTACCTGCTCTTATACTTCAACTTGTCCAGCTCTCTCATCTGTAGGCTCTATTTTCAAGCCTGGTAAGTTTGAGATGCTTAATATACATGTAAATCAGAGGTATTGAATAAAAAAAATGTTATATGCAAGTCGTGAGTTCAAGAAAGACTGTTAACCTAGATGCATAACCCTGAGAAACATTAATGTTCTTATGTGCTTAAAGCAGTGAAACTGAGTTTACTTAAAGAATATACATAGATACAGAAGATTAGAACTCAAATATCTAAAGAAAACATGCTCTATAGCACAATGCAATAATACTATTCAGCCTTTTTAAAGAAGTAAATTCTGTCACTTGTGACAATATGGATAGAATTGAAGAACATTATGCTAAGTGAAATAAGCCAGGCACAGAAAAGTGAATACCACATGTTCTCACTTCTATGCAGAATCCAAAACCATTGAACTCATAGAAGCAGAGAGTAGGATGGTGGTTACAGTAGCTGCAGATTGAGAGAAATGGGGAAATGATGGCCAAATGGTAAAAAATACCAGAAATGAGGAATATATTTTTTAGTTCTATTACACAGCATGGTAAATATGGTTAATAATAGAGTACTATACATTTCAAAATTGCTGAGAGTAAATTTCTAATGCTCCCACTGCAAAAAGAAGTTAAGTATTTGAGATGATGGATATGCTAACCAACTTCACATAATAATTCACATTGTTTTTATGAAACATAGCATCACTTTGTACCCCATAAATGCATATCCTTATAAATTATCAATTTAGAATTAAAAAAATAAAATTATAAAAGCAAATATAAAAAAAAAAAAGAAGTCAAAGTCCTGATTGCTGTAGCATCCAACATTCAGAGGTTAGAAAAATGAAAAAAGAAAAAGCAGAGTAAAGTGAGAAGAATTTCCCAGTAAAGCAGGAAAGAAACCAGTGTCATTTTTTGGAAATAGATGAGGAATAAAAGAAGGTACAGTCCCTATCATATGTCAAGAAAAAGACATACATTTATGAAAATTGAAAATGACAAAAAAAGCTGTTGTATTCACAAAGTATGTTACTATCTATATAGAAAATCCAATGGAATCTAAAATGTTTGTAAATAATGCAGAAATCTAGCAACTTAAATATGCAATGAATATACAAAAATCAATGTTTTTCTGTCTGTAACAAAATTGAAAAAAACATAGTTTTGCAAGGATTCTACTTGACATAGTAACTTCTTTTTTTTTTCTCAATCTCAACTCAACTGACTCTTTCAACTCAATCTCTTTTTCTTTCCACGCTTTCTGTATGTGTATGGGTGTGTATCACAGGCATATCTCTGATAAAATGTGAGTATGATCTTTATAGGCAAATTACAAAATTGTATTGAGATATATTACATAGAAATGTATTGAAATATACCACATTGATGTGGTATATAGAAATGTTAATATCTTTGAAACTATCAATTATCTTCAATTACTCTATACATTCACAATATTCTAAACAAAATCTCAGTAGTTGTGAAGTATTTGGAGGAACTTGACAAGCATAACTTAAAACATATGTAGAAATGAAAAAAAAACTAAGAATAGCCAAAAATTTGCAACACTGGCTTCAGTAAAAGTATTAAACCAATATAGTATTGGAATAAAAATCACAGATATGTGTTTATGGAATTTTTATAGATGACAGAATTGGCATTTCAGTTCAGAAAAGGATGGAGTAGTATTTAATAATTTGTAATATAATACTTATCAATGGTGGGACTGGGAATAGATCTCTATGTTGATATCAAAATAAATTCCTCACGCCTTAAGCACTTAAATGTAAAGAGAAACATTTTAGAACTCTCAAAAGAAACCATACAAGAATATATTATTTTCTCACAATAGTTTAAAATACATTAAACAAGACCAAAAAACACAGTACATAAAATATTGCTAATTCATGTACATTCATATTCAGAGTACTGTTCTTTAAATCATAAGAAAAAACTATCACAAACTAGGAAGGACATATAGAAGAAATAGAAGCACAAAATGTTAATACACCAAATATATAAAGAAAAACAACAGAAACTCCATGGGATAATATGTCAAAGATATCAACTGGCCATAAATAAATAAGGACAGCCTGTGACCAACAAATATATGAAAATATGAAGAATCTCACTAGTAAGAGCTCAATAAGAACTCTAAATTTTACTTTCATTAGTTTGGCAGGAAGTAAAAAGTGTATCAATATCAGGCGTTTATAGACATGGAGCAACAAGAAACACCACCTGGCTTTGCTAGGAAATTAATTATATAAAACCAAACTGAGAATAATTTGCCCCTATTGTACAGAAAACTGCATATTTACTGTAAGACTCAATAATTTTACTCTTAATTATAAACTCTAGGGAAACTCTTGCACACAAACACAAAGAAACATACATAAGAATATTCATAGAATTTCTGGTTGTAAAACAAAAGAAAATGGAGGGCCGGATGCTGTGGCTCACTCCTGTAATCCCAGCGCCTTGGAGATGGAGGCAGAAGGATTGCTTGAGCGCAGGAGCTCGAGACCAGCCTGGGCAACAAAGTGTAACTTCATCTCTACCGAAAATAAATAAATAAATAAATAAATAAATAAATAAATTCAATTAGCCAAGTGTGGTGGCTTGTGCCTGTGCTCCCAGTGAATCAGGAAGCTGAAGCAGGAGGACTGCTTGAAACCAGGAGAGTGAGGTTGCTGTGAGCTTGTGTTCAAATAAGAGATGCTGGCAAGGTTGTGGAGAAAAGGGAACACTTATACACTGTTGATAGGTGTGTATATTAGTTCAACCACTCTCGAAAGCAGTACAGTGATTCCTCAAAGAGCTAAAAGCAGAGCTACCACCCAACTCAGCAATCCCATCACTGGGTATACCCAGAGGATACATAAATCATTCTACCATAAAGACTCATGCATGCAAATGCTCACTGCAGCACTATTCACAGGAGCAGACATGGAATAAAACTAAATGCTCATCAATGACAGATGAGATATTTTAAAATGTGGTACATACACACCATGGACTGTGATACAGTCATATAAAAGCAAAAAATCGGCTGGGCATGGTGGCTCACGCCTATAATCCTAGCACTTTGGGAGGCCGAGGCAGGCAGATTGCTTGTGCTCCAGAGTTCGAGATCAGCCTGGGTAACATGGTGAAACCCCATCTGTACTAAAATACAAAAAATTAGCCAGGCGTGGAAGCATGAACCAGCAGTCCCAGCTACTCAGGAAGCTAAGGCAGGAGAATTGCTTGAAACCAGGAGGCAGAGGTTGCCGTGAGCCGAGATCGCCCCACTGCACTCCAGCCTGGGCAACAGAGCAAGACCCCATCTCAGGAAAAAAAAAAAAGAGAGAGAGAGAAGAAAAGAAAAAGATCATGTCTTTTGGAGGAACAGGATTAAGCTGGAGGCCATTATTCTCAGCAAACTAACACAGGAACAGAAAACCAAATACCACATGTTCTCACTTAAAAGTGGGAACTAAATGATGAGAACACATGGACACATAGAGGGGAACAGTAGACATTGAAGCCTACTTGAGGGTGGAGGGTGGGAGGAGGGAAAACTGCAGAAAACGTAACTATTGAGTACTAGGTTAAGTACCTGCATGATGAAATAATCTGTACAACAAACCCTGTGACACGAGTTTACCTATATAATAAACCTGCACGAGTACACCCAAAACTAAAATAAATGTTTTTAAAAAAGGAAGTAGTCTAAATGTCTGTGATCACACACACAAAAAGATTTTACTATATTCATGCAATGGAATCCTATACACCAGATAAAGGAAATGAACTAAAGTTACATTTATCACACTATCAAGGTAATAAACATATCCATCACCTCCAAAAGTTTCCTTGTTGTGTCTCTTTGTATTTGTATGGTGTTTTAATATAATACAACAATCCAGCAATTGTACTCCTGGGTATCTATTTCAACAAAACGAAAATTTATGTCCATACAAAAACCTGTACATGAATGTTCATAATGGCTTTATTTGTAATAGCCAAAAGTTGAGAACAATCCTAATGTCCTTCAGTGGGTGAATGAATAAAAGTAAATAAATATCTATAATATAGACAACTTGTCAGCAATTAAAAGGAAGGAGTTAGTGATATACTCTTCTACTTGCATGTATTTCAAGCCCATTATGCTGAGTGAAGAAAGTCAACCATGAAAAGTTACACACTGTATATTTCCATTTATTTAATATTATCAAAATGACAAAATTATAGTGATGAAGCTAGGAGTATGACTTTTCCTGTGTTGATAGAATGGTTCTGTGTCCTGATTGTGGTGTCCTGATTGTGGTGGTGTCCTGATTGTGGTGGTGGTTATATGGATCTATATCTATCCATCTGACAAAAAAAAAAAAAAAATGTATCATGCTATAAACAAAAAACAAAATGAAACAAGTATATGTAAAACTGGTGAAATCTGAAGAAAGTCTGTAGTTTACTTAACAGTATAGTATCAGCATGAGTGTCCTGCTTTGGATAATGTTCTATGCTTACGTAAGATGTTATTATTGGAGAGAGTTGAGTAGAAGGTACAACGATAAGCTCTGTAATATGATTGCAGCTGGCTGTGAGTCTTAAACTGTTTCAAGATAAAAAGTTAAGCAAAACATATATACTCTTCTCCTTATTTATCTTATCATGCAAAAAAGGGCTTAACCAAGTATACAGAAATCACTTTTTTCCTTCTAAGGAAGCCTGAGCACCTTTCACAAAAACACATTTAAATACTAACTACTTCAATACATAGTTCTTCGTGTAGTCATGCAGCAGTCTTTAGCAACATAAGACTTTTTCCAAATTGCCACTAACAGAAAATTATTATTAGTGTGACTTTGCCTCCTGAAGGAACCTAAACTCACACACACACTCACAGCAGGAACAGACAAGCCTGCTGGGATTTCAAGCACTGTGATGTAGTGAAGTGAGAGAAAGGCAGCATGAAGGAAACAGGGAGGATGTAGAAGGAGCCTCACTCTAATACATCACTGGTTTAATTCTCTTCTCCCATTATGCATATTTAGCCTGTTATAAATGTTAGTGATTTTTGATAATGGTAAATCTATGCAGAGTAAGCTCCATCTGCATTTTAAATCCTCAATAAAATATATAAACTCCCTGTATATATTTATTTATATCCATTTAAAATGCTGAAACTCCCACTTCCATTCATTAGCTGTTTTGTTGTCCTCACAAAAATCATGGGGAGAAAACATTTAATTAGTATTTCACCTTAAATGAATAGAATGGATAAGAAACCAATTAGTCTTTGGATAATAAAAAGTCTAATTAGCCACCAAGTATTCAACAAAAATCTTCATTACTTTCCTTTCCATAACTTAGGCAGCATGCAAGGATCAGATCAGAGTCCCAGGAGTGCCTAATCCTTCTCCTGCCTCTAATGTATTGCTACAAGCATAAACAAATCACTTTATTGAGAGATTAAAACATTTAGCAAATATACCTGAGGGTAGCAGTGCTTTGAATGTATGGGATGTGATTGGGAACTCCGGAAAACAAGCTTACTCTTAACATAGTCTAATACCAGTCACTTTAATGTGATGAACAAGATGTCAAGAAACGAACACTAACAGTATCCCACGGAACCTGAAAGTGTGTGTGCTTGTTTGTGAGCACGTGCACACGTGAGTGTAGTGAGAGTTCAACCAGGGAAGACTCAACTTTAAGGACAGAAACAGAGGACACCACTATTAACTAAGATTTGAGCATTCTAAAATTGACAGTTAAAGCATGTAGGAGGGGGATATCTATTTAAATATGTAGAACCTAAGTGTTTAGCTCCATTCACCATCCCTCCTTGCCTTGTTCTAGATGAATTTGGCAATTTGTCCATTTTGTTACACTGATGAGAGACCCCCACTGCTCTGGTGAGCTTCCACATGTCAGTGGAAGAAAAAGGAGAGTCCTCGGCCCCATCGGCAGGTGAATCTACAAGTGAAAATATTAGGAAGAATAAAGCAATTCTCATTCTCCACAACGGAATACAGTGCAGACAGACCTCAACTTACAGTGGTTGAATACAGGATTTTTCAGCTTTACAATGGTGTGAAAGCAATACACATACAATGGAAACCATACTTCAAGTACCCATACAACAATTCTGTTCTTCACTTTCAGTACAGTATTCAATAAATTACATGTGTTAGTCAACACTTTATTATAAAAATAGGCTTTGTGTTATACTATTTTGCTCAACTCTTGTTCCTGTTGCTCTGAGCACATTTAAGGTAGGCTAGGCTCAACTATGATGTTTGGTAGTGTAGGTATATTAAATACAGTTCTGACATATTTTCAACTTACTGATATATGTGTGACTCCATCGTAAGTTGTGAGGCATCTGTACTCTCCTGAGGATGGAGAGCAGCTTCCTGAAGTCTCCTACTTAAGGTATATCTACAATAGAGAGTGACAGGAAACACTCTTCCCCATGCACTAAAATGTAAAGAAATAAAATATAAGCAGCATTGAGACCATTAACATTCTTCAGGCATCACATTTGCAATGGTGAGCTGCTTACCAGATTTTTCATATTTCAGAATTGAGAGTTTTCATAATAGCTTCCATGAGCACTGTTTGCATTTAGAAAGCAAGAAGATTATAATCTTTAAATCCCATCTCAAGTAGCTTAACCTCTTTCAGAATCAATTTTTTATTAGCAAAATAGGAATAATAATAGTACCTTGTATAATTACTTGTTATGTGTCTACATTTTACGAGGAATAGTATCTTATCATTAGCAGCCAGGTCCTTAAATGGGGCTAAAGTCACCCAGCTCACAGAATAATAGAAATTGCGTGAATCCTGTGGTGCTCAAGACATCTAAAGAATATTAAATATCCAAGTCTAGCCTAAACTGGGAGTGTTCACAAGCACTTGATATGAGTCCCCAGCTTACATTCCAGTATTTTCTAGTGACTTTGCAATTCTGTCCCTCTGCCCCTGCTATCATAATAATTTTTGTATCTTCTAAACTGAACTAAAGAGGAATGAAGGAAAGTGTTGAGTGTTTTTCTTCAGAAGACAGGCATATGCTAGTCTATAACATGCACTAAACACTGACTACAGACTTCCTGTGGCCCTATGCCCTTCATAAATATGAGATATGAGAAGTATGTTCTTCCCCTTCCTTCTATGTAGCTTTTAGGTAACAATCACAAATTTCAGAGAAAAATGCCATCTGACTCTCCAACCATCAGTTGAATAGACGAGTCATTTTTTTAAGAGCTTTGGGAAAGCAGAATGAAATGCTGGAGGAGGCTGAGAGGAGAATCAAAAGGACTAATCCCTGATTTAACTCAATTTCTGATTGAATGTAGGCATAGTGAGTATTTGATTCCTAATATTAATATATAAAATAATATTAATATGTGCCAGAGCTTAGAGGTAGTAGTGATCAATAAATAATATTTTCCATATATGTATGTGTGTACACTCATACATACATACAAATTTTCAGTAAAATTAAATATACATTTCAGTGTTACTTTCGGATAGACTCCTAAAGATCAAAAAATTGCCAAGTGTGTGCCCTATTAGGATATTCAAAACTCTCTGGTTAGTACATAATTTTTCATATTATAATTTCATGACATCAAATTTCACAATCTCCCAGATTTTTCAGGAGGGAGGCAATCTAGAATTTCTTCTATCATATTCAAAGAACTGTCTCTAAAGTTATGTCACATAGAAAAGTCTCTCAACATGTAAGAAAATAATATTTTTAATGTTTTTCTACATACACGGTAAGGTTTCAACAATGATTCACCCATTCTGGGATTTTTTTTTTTTTTTTTTTGATGCTTTATAGTTTCCTTAGGATTATATCCTAAATCATTCCCTCTTGTCCATAGAAGGTCTTCCCTTTTCAGTTCTAGCAGTGATGCAATATCAATGCTACTATTCTCACAAATTATTTTTTAAAAACAACCTGCACCATGACATGGACATTTTTATGGGATTCTTACACATATCTTTTAGGCAAAAGAAGGCTATGACTATTTTTTAAAATTAAATTGTATCTTCAGGAAATATTTATGTCTCATCCATATATTCAGAAAACTGCAGAGACATATTCTGATATTAATTATTAAAAGTATGTAAGTCAGCTACACTTATATTTACTAAATTATGGATAATGCTAATCTATTCCATCCAGAAAACTATGAACTTTTAGCAGTTTCTTAAACGGGATTACTTATAGCCCAGATTAATTTATTCTGCTGAATATTCTATGTTTTGGTAGCTTAACTTTCAGCATGTTGCCTGTATTATTCCGTACTCATTCTGGTAATACATACCCCAAGACTGGGTAATTTATTGAAAAAAAAAAAAGAGGTTTAATAGACTCATAGTTCTGCATGGATGGGGAGGCCTCACAATGATGGCAGAAGGCTAAGGAGAATCAGAGGCATGTCGTACAAGGTGGCAGGCAACAGACTGTGTGCAGAGGAACTGCCTTTTATAAAACTATCAGATCTCATGAGACTTATTCACCATCATGAGAACAGCAAGGGAAAGACCCGCCCCCAGCATTCCATTATCTCTCACCAGGTCCCTCCCATGATCCATGGGGATTATAGGAGCTACAATTCAAGATGAGATTTGGGTGGGGACATAGCCAAACCATAAAATTGCCATATATGAGAAACTCCTAAAGACAAATTAATAAAAGTACACTATTTTTCTCAAATTCATCTTTTTTCTTTCAAAATCACTGATCATTTGGGAAAAACAAAAATAATTATTTAATATTAATAAAGCAACATCACATATTAAAAGCATATAATCAAGTAGTGGGAATAGTTTTTGGACTGTGGGCTTTCAATTCAGAAAGATGTGAATTTGAATCCCAATTTGTTTCATTCACTAGCTGAATAAACAGGAGCAAATAACTAAACTTTCTCAACCTTAGTTTCTTCATCTCTAAAATGGAGATACTGAGTCTACCAGTCTCAAAGTAATATTGTGAAAAGAAAATTTTAAAATATTTGAAAAAGTCTTGAAATCTTGAAACATTTTTGAAACACATTGTTAGAACACATTAAGGAATTACTTTCGCTACTACTGTTGAAACCGACCCAATAGTCCCACAGACAGTGTTTTTGTATAAACATAAAAATTGACCCTTGTGGTTTTAAAGCTTGAAACTTACATTTGTTTTATCTGAGTTTATTCTTCAGGTTAGGACCCCCAGGTCTATCAAAAATATCAAAGAGCCAAAACTGACCAGATCATTACATCCAGACAATGAGATGCCAGTCCCTTCATTCACCACGACTGCATCCTTACCCCTCCAAGTTCCTATTTTCCTACATATCATTATATTTCTCCCCTGCTATATAAACCCCTGATTTCATTGAGTCACAGAGATGGACTTCAGACTATTCTTCCAACTCCTTGGCTGCAGCTCCCAATTAAAGCCTTCTTCCTTGGTAATAATCGTCTCAGTGTTTGTCTTTGTGGGCAGCAAGCAGCAGAATGTAGACAGAATCCCCGGTGTTTTGGTAACACTATTAGTATCGATCAATAATTCTTACTATACTGTGATCTATGGTTAGTAAATGTCCTTAATATTCCTCAGTCAAACTTACTTTCTTCCACTTGACGATATATTACAGAGATCATTCCATTTTCCTGGGTAGAGACAGTCATCAATTCCTTTTTTCACCTGTATAGTTTTCATTGCATTATGTGGATTTGCTATAGTGAATTCATCTAATTCCTTCTGAGGGGCGCTCATGTTATTTCCAAGCTTCTGTTAATACAAACATTGTCACAATGAGAAATTCATGCATATGCTAATTAATTTTTTGTAACCCTATCTTTTTTGATAATTTTACAGAAGTAGGATTGCTCATTGTCAGTATAAATGTATATGTGATTTTCCTAAATATTCTAAATTTGCAGTCATCTTGGGTTGATAATTTTGCATTACTACAAGCACTGTATGAGAGTGATGGGGTCTCCAAAGTCTTACCACAAAGTATGTTGTCAAACTTTTGAATTTGTATCAATGTGATTGTGGAGAAATTGTATCTGAAGTTTATTTAACTTGCACTTATTTATTTAATTGCCTAATTTCTTATTATGCAGGATGTCATGCACCTTTCATTTTACGCCCTGCTTATATATTTCCTGTGAAATATATGTTTCTATATTTTGCCTTTCTATCATGTTGTTACATTTTTCTCTCAATTTTTAGAATCTTTTCATGTATAAGGGCAGTTATAGATACTAAAATAGCTTTCCTCATTTTCCATTTTACTCTGGTGATGTTTATTTGCATGTCATTATTTTACATTTTTACATAGTAAAAATTAACCATTTTGAATGCCACAGGATTTTTTTTTACCTTTAGATTTTGATTCATGGTTAAGAACATCTTTCCTACTGACAGTTATAAAGAAATTTATCTATCTATTATTATTGTTTCACTTGCTACTTTTCTACAACTTCACCTTTTTATTTAGATCCCCGATTTCTTGAAAATTCATTTTAATGTGTGACATAAGGAAATGATCCAATTTTTTCTTTTTCCAAACTACTTTCACATTAACCAAATATCATTTACTTAATAATTTTTTGTTCTTTTTGCTTTGAGAAAGTATTTTTATCATATACTAAATTTACATGTGCCCTTCTCTTTAATTGCTGATTTTTCTATTTTGTTCTTTTCCTTCTATAGTTTATTTCTGTAAAAATATCACACTGTTTTAATTAGAGACTTGCAATATGTTTTAATAACTTTTAAGACTATTTCAAATGTATTGCTCTTATTTTTAGGGTGCTTGTAGGATTATGCTTGTTTATTTACTTTTCCTATGTCCTCTTATTTTAAAAACAGCTAGCCTAGATGCAGAAAAAGAAAAAAAAAAAAAAACTTGTTTCTTTCAGGAGTTTAAAATTATTAGATAATGTTACCATATTTATTATAATTTTTATACCTAGCTATAACATTGTTGATTCTATAACTGTGATTATTTGCACATTTAAAATTATTAGACAGTGTTACCATATTTTTAAAATTTTTATGCCTAGGTATGTTATCAGTTTGTTGATATTGTAAATGTGCTCTTTTCCTCCATGATAACTTTGATCTGCTTATTTTTACATAAGGTTTATAATTTTATTTATTTATTTGTTTATTTATTTATATATTTATTTTTATGTATTTATTTATTTTGAGACAGTCTCCCTCTGTTGCCCAGACTGGAGTGCAGTGGTGTGATCTCAGCTCACTGCAACCTCTGCCTTCTGAGTTCAAGCAATTTTCTGCCTCAGCCTCCCGAGTAGCTGGGATTACAGGCGCCCGGCACCATACCCAGCTATCTGGTTTTTTGTTTTGTTCTGTTTTGTTTTGTTTTGTTTTGTTTTTTGTATTTTTAGTAGAGACAGGGTTTCACCATTTTGGACAGGCTGGTCTTGAACACCTGACCTCGTGATACACCTGCCTTGACCTCCCAAAGTCCTGGGATTACAGGCATGAGCCACCGTGCCGGGCCTGTTTATAATTTCATATATTAAATTAATTCTCCAAATGAATTAAATTATCTTATGTTTTCAGTCTGTTTTTTAGCTAAACATTATATCATGTGCAATAATTTTACATGCCCCTTTTATATTCTTATGCCTCTTGTCTAATTACTGTGACTCATCCCATCACATGTTACAAAGTAGTGATTGTGGGCATGCTTTTCTTCCTTGATGTAACAGGAATACCTGTGCTCATTTCTCCACTATGTAGGATAGGATTCTGGCTAGAGTATGTGTGTGTGTGTGTCTGTGTGTGCGAAATACATTTTTAAATATCTATGGGAAAGACTATACAATTTTTGCTTTTAGATTTGTGTTTTTTAGATCTGTCAACAGGGTGAATTATCTTAGACTCAGTATTAGGGCTCTCTAGAAAAAAGAGTATGAGGCAGTAATTAAAATGCTAACACTTCACTTGAAAGCGGAAAACCCAAGAGATGCTAAGGCAGTGATGAAACAAAAAATGAAATGAGGTTAAGGGAGAAAGGATGCAATGCAATTGGATGTGGTGTATTGCAACACAAGCTACTGCTCCAGGAAGTATCAAGAACAATAATAGAAACTGCAGGTCCTCTATCAAGTCCATTCACTGGGCACAGGGGATATCTGTGGAAAGCCTGAAAGGAAAAATCTCGCATCTGTGTAACCCACAGGTGGGATCATTTATCCACTCAGTTCCTTCTCTCCTCAAGTATCTCACTGGTTAAGGTCTCCCCATTAGGAAGTTGATCACCCCACATTGCAGGATGCATAATCAATTTCTAAGAGACTGGTCAGAAGCCAGATCCTGTGCTCTGCAATAGATAATTTTATCCAAGTCTGGATGTGTCAGGATAACTCAGCTCAAATAAGGCTGAGCGTTTTCAGGTTGAGAGATATGCAAGAGTTAGACTTCATCTTAGACTCTATTTAGCTAGGAGGGCTCCATGAGGGTGCCGAAAATGGCAGTAGTTATGCATGGGAAGTATTAAAATTCTCAGAATGAACAAGTTGCTGAGGAAATTCTAGGACGCACACAAAGTTGGATTCCTGTGTTATATTAGTCTGTTTTCACACTGCTATGAAGACATACCAGAGACTGGGTAATTTAACAAGAAAAGAGCGTTAATGACACAGTTCTGCATGGCTGGGAGGCCTCAGGAAACATACAATCATGGTGGAAGGCGAAACAGGCACGTCTTACGTGGCAGCCACTGAGAGAAGTGAGTGAGAATAATAGAAACAACAGACACTTACACAATCATCAGATCTCGTGAGAACTCACTCACTATCATGAGAATAGCATGGGGGAAACCGCTCCCATGATCCAATCACCTCCCCTCAAGTTCCTCCCTCAACACATGGGGATAGTAATTCAAGATGACGTTTGGGTGGGGATACAAAGCTAAACTATATCATATGTGTGGTTGACCTTTGAACAATGGTGGGGTTAGAAGCACCAACCCATGCCCAACCAAAATCTGTGTGTAACATTTGACTCCCCAAAATCTTAACTGATAGGCTACTATTTACCAGAAGCCTTACCAATTACATAGTCACACATATTTTGTATGTTACATGTATCATATACTGTATTCTTACACTAAAGTAAGTTAGAGAAAAGATAATGTTATTAAGAAAATCAGAAGGAAGATAAAATATATTTACAGTACTATATTGTATTATGTTATCTGCTTACAAGATGAATTAACTCTCTGAAATGGCAGGTAACTGCAGCTACAGACATCAATCTATAGTTTCAATCAAGAGATTCGACTTTTTTATGTAATGTTAGGATGTTTCTCTGCTTCTTGGGAGCACTTTCAGCATCATTAATGGCACTTCCTATAGGTCCCGTGGTGTTATTCAAAGTTTACACTATTGCATTAAACATTATGTAAAATACATGAGAAATATGAGATCCCTTTTCACTGAGATATACAATTTACCAGAGAAATGAACTGCTCATGCAGAGATGATTAGCATCATACAGCATTTTAAGGGGATACTTGCAAACACTTGACCTCACTCCAATAGTAACAGAAGGTTGTTATGAAATTATTACAGTAGTATAGTATGTACGACAGTTAATTTTATAGTTGTGATTTAGTAATGCATTTTTACATTTATTTACACTTATCTCAAGCATGAATGGCACCATATGCATGCAAGCATGTGCATGACTGTAAGTGTGTGCATGACTGTATTGACGAATTTTAACTTTTAATAGTAGATGTGTGTATATTTTATGGTAGTAAATAATAAAATATATTGGTATCTATATATATTTTATGCATTCATAACAGGCATTTTTCTTCATTTTTTTCAATATTTTTAGGCTATGTGGCTCGTCTGCAAGTTTTTCAAATTGCTGCAAATCTCCAAAAATTTCCAATATATCTATTGAAAAAAATCTGTGTATTAGTGGACACATGCAGTTCAAACCAATGTTGTTCAAGTGTCAACTCTAATTTACTTCTTGGTCTTCTTAGCTATATTTGTATATTCCTGTTAATTATCTCTGGTTTCTATAGCAAAATATTGTCAACCTAAAATAATAAAAAGGCTCAAAATCTAGTTCAAAGAGTTTATTCAAGTGCAAAACATGAGGGTGGCTGTCTAGGAAACATGATCGCCAAATAATGCTAACCACTGCTCCTAGTAAAAATTGTTTATATATGCAAAAACTGGTGCTGAACAGGATTACAACATTCTGCATTCAAAGGCTAACATACAGATATAAGATTTGATTGGCTTCTATTGAGTACACTTTAAAAGGATGACTTAACATACTATTGTAAAGTGGTAACAATCAGAAGGGTCTCTATTTCCAACATAATTCAGTCTAGGTTTAGATGAAGAATAAGGAGTCCAGTTAATGTACAACATCTCAACACAAAAGTCAGGAAACAATGGTCATGCACCAGGGAAGATAAACAACCATGTTACATAACTCAGTTTCCAGGGCTCAATTTTTCCCCTTGGCATAATAAATTTGGAAGGTCCTGAAATTTTATTTTCTTTTCACAATATGGTCATCTGTTTTTTTCCTTCACGAGAATAAACACAAACTCATGCCTTCTGTAGAATGAAAGGCACTAGTCCAATCAGTTGCAACGTATCCTTTGGAAAGTGCCCAACAGTGAACTCACTGAACACTGAAAGTTTTAGTAAAGTAACATAGGGTAGCTGCCTTGAATATACTTGCAGTAGAACTCCAACTACAGTGACAAAGATGAACCAAGGACCCCAGCTACAGTGCTTTGAAATCCATGATGGCATTTGCAACAAAACCAAGCTTCCTATAGGCTGACCGTAACCAGTAACTGAACCCCAGAGGAATGGTAAGTAAGGTATACCTATTCCTGGGAAACATGGGACTCCTTTGCAAGACAGCTTTGGCTTAAGTGCTCTGCGATAGAATCACCATTTTTTAAGCTATAAGGCAATCCAGGGGTCTTTCACCAACCTTTGCTCCCTCTCCTTCACTCAGAGCTAGACTTCTATCAAGTCTAGTGCTTCTCTCAAAGAAAAAATTCACTGGACAGACTTAATTAATCAAAGAAGACTTTTTTTTTTTTTTCCCAAGATTATTGCAATGGGAAAGAGAGATGGAATTCAACTCCTCTGAAAGAAAAGCTGGGAGAGCTATTTAGCCCTGGGGTGAGCTAGTGGAAAAGTGCTGGAGGACATTAGGAAGAGGTTGGTTAATGTGATTAGGCATCTGTGTTTGCTAATTGGCCCTTATTATGGTCAGACTTCTACCCTAGCACAGACACTGGGAGAGACAGTGACACTATCTTTCTTGATGATTATATTTCAAAGAGCTGGTTCCCAGGTATTTGAGGAAGACATTCGTCGGTTTTAGAACTGGCAAGAGGTTGGGAGAAGATTTACATTACAAAAAGACAGAGGAAGCATTTACAATTTTAAGCTTTCTAAAGTAAATTTTTAAGAAAATGGAGGACAGGGACCTATAGTCAGGAAGAAAGATGTTTAAAGTGTAGCGAAGCTGAGGGGAATGTTCAGGCTGTCTTGGTCATTTCTTCCAACCTTCTCGGGTTAACTCTATATTTTCTCTCACAGAGGCATTCCCCCAATAAAATCTTTACCTGCTACATCTCGGAAGACCAAGACTAGCTCCATTGATACCAGGAGTAGCCCAAGAATGCAAGTGGTAATTTGGGAATGGCTCACTCCTTTCCCTCTCACAGAAGATGCCATTCTGGCACAAGATGATGACTCATTGTTACAGCTTTTGACAGTGTGACCGGGAAAAATGTCCAGGGGCAGGAAATGCTGCAGCAGGTGCAAAAATGCAGGCACCTAGAAAACATGAGGAGAGAGGGAATGCCTAAAAAGACAGCAACGTTGGCTGGTTACTACTAAATTGTAATGACACTCTGTAGAGGTATAGTGAAATAGTGAGTGATATTAACAAGCATTTAATAATTACATGTGAGTTTAGGTGATAGGTTAGAAAAAAATATATTTCGTCCTCTTTTTGGGCTTAACTTTGGTATACTTTCATCTTGTTGGAATATACTCAATTCATGTTCATACATTTTTTTTCCTTGTAATATCTATGTTTTGAGTTCTATCATTAACCTTTCTACCCCAGTTGTATATTAGACTGGTTTTCCTAAACTCCTTGCAGTTGGGTCATTTGTAGGAGGTAAAGATAAGTTATAGTAGTTTTTCCAATTTCATGACTCCATAAATCTCTCCTCTGTCAAAGCTGCTGTATTTTCAAAAATGTGCCACTTGTTTAGGCAATTCCCTGTCTTTCAGAAATAGAAAGTCTTATGAAAACTTTCTGTTTTTACTCTTAAATTGTCCATGCTTTAAAGCCTTACATCTCAAAATGGTGTCATCTTTAAAAATTTGTAAATATATTCTACTAGCCTCTTAAAACTAAAATCTGCCTTTTATAGACATCTGTCCATTCCACTCACTCAGTGTATGAACTCTTTTTTTTTTTTTTTTGAGATGGAGTTTCGCTTTTGTTGCCCAGGTTGGAGTGCAATGGCGCAATCTTGGCTCACTGCAACTTCCACCTCCTGGGTTCAAGCAATTCTCCTGCCTCAGCCTCCCAAGTAGCTGGGATTACAGACATATACTACCACATCTGGCTAATTTTGTATTTTTAGTAGAGATGAGGTTTCTAAATGTTGGTCAGGCTGGTCTCAAACTCCTGACCTCAGGTGATCCACCCGCCTCGGCCTCCCAAAGTGCTTGGATTACAGGCATGAGCCACTGTGCCTGACTGAACTCTTTTGTTTTAATCTCAGAGATTCTCAGTTTTTATACGTTGCCCAGTTATTCTTGTTTTCTAGCAGGGTTTTTTTTGTTTGTTTGTTTTTTGGTTTTTTTTTCCAGGTCAAAATTCTAAACGAGATTTTTAAAAGTCCTTCTAAAAGGGACTATACGTTGAATATTTCTGAGGATATAGCAAGCATAGACTGGTTCAAAACTGTTTAAATTTTCTCATGGGCTGCTAAGTGATTAAGTGAAGTCTGATAGCACTCATCAGACACTGGAACATATAAGGGTTTCTCAGAGTTCCTGGTTTACCACCTAAGTTCTCATTCATTAAGAAGCACTGCTTTGGCTGGTAAGAACTCTCGGTAATTTCTGCATTCCTCTGCTGATAGGACTCTCCACACTTCTCTGTACAACTATTGTTACACAGCCAGTGGTCTTGATGCCAATGGATGCATTGAGTTTTGTTGTTGTTGTTTATTTTTGTTTGTTTCTGTCTTTTTGTTTTTGTTCTCAGTTGATCTCTATTAATTTGATGGAAGGTTTGTAGAGATTCACAAAAATGTGTAGTGATTACATATTCTTGACACCAGAATTTCTTTAACTTATTTGGAATTGAAGTGATTTAATTCAAAAATATGCTGAAATTTAATTAGTTAATAGTGTTATTTTGGAATTTGCCTAATTAGAACATGGGTTGCCATCAAAGAGGAGCATAAGAGCTCATGTATGATGCACAACATTCTGAAATCACAAGCATTTCTCTTTCTGAAAGTATTCCTTGTAAATGACAGAACAAAAATACAGGTTACTTTAATAAAAGAACAACAACTCAAATGATGGTTAACAGCAAGAATAAAGCCAAAAGGAATTAAAATTTTATGTCCAAGGTGTTGAAACCAAATGACCATTAAAAAGTTATAAATTCTAGGAATGTCTTCAAAAATGAAGGTGAAAAATAAAATGATCCATCATGATTTGATGAACCTACATAGAAAACTCTGTATAAGAACAGCAGAAAATCCATCATTTTCCAAGTGTCCATGGAACATTGATATGATAGGTCATATTTTAGGTCATAAAACAAATTTAAAACAGTTAAAATCATACAGAGTATGTTACCTGACTATAATGAATTGAAAACTAGAAATTAGTAATAGAAAGATAGTAAAATCTCTGAACATGTAGAAATTAAGTGGCACACGTCTAAATAATTTATGGGTCAAAGAGAAAAGTTCAAAGTAAATTTTAAAAAAAGATCTTATGTAATTTATTGAATACCATGCTGAAGTATAAAAATGGAATTGCTGTATGGGTACTAGAAGTATGGTTTCTACTCAATGTGTATAGCTTCTGTACTATTGTAAAGCTGAGAAATCATAAATTATGTATCATAAGTTGGGGGACGTCTGTACCTGGATAAGCTAAAAGCACAAGAATGAGAAAACATAGACTATGCTAATACAGTAGTCACTAGCCAAACATGGCTGTTGAACATTTGAAATCTTCATTAGGACAAATACAGATGTCCCAGCAGTGTAAAACACTCTGAGGGTATCTAAGATTTAGGAAGAAAAAGTTATGTAAATGTATTGCTAAAACTAAAGATCAATCACAAGAGGAAATTTATCAAGTATTGGAAAAATTAAACAATGTAATCATCTATCAACTATGAGTAAAAAAGAAATCATAAGGCAAATTTAAAAGTATTTTGGACATTGGCCTAGATGCATAATTTATGACTAAGACCTCAAAAGCAAATGTAACAAAAACAAACATGGAAAAATGGATTAATTAAACCAATTAAACCAAACAGTTTCTGCACAGCAGAAGAAACTTATCAACAGAATAAACAGACAACCTGCAGAATGGGAGAAAGTATTTGCAAATTATGCATCTGACAAAGGACTTATATCCAGAATCTATAAAGAACTCAAACTGGTAAGAAAAACACACATAACCCCATTAAAAATTAGGCAAAAAACATGAACAGACATTTCTCAAAGGCAGACATACAAGCGGCCAACAAACATGAAAAAAAAGATGCTCAACATAACTAATCATCAGAAAAATGCAAATCAAAGCCACAATGAGATATTATCTCACGCCAGTCAGAATAGCTATTATTAAAAAGGCAAAAAATAAGAGGTTGGTGAAGAAGCTGACAAAAGGGAATGCTTATACACTGTTGGTGAGAATGTAAATTAGTTCAATCCCTGTGGAAAGCAGTTTGGAGCATTCTCAGAGAACCAAAAATAGAACTACCATTCTACCTCACAATTCAACTGCTGGATATCTACCCAAAGGAAAAGAAAGCATTATATCGAAAGGATACCTGTGCTCGTATGTTTATTATGTAACATAGCACTATTCACAATAGCAAAGTCATGGAATCAACTGAAGTGTCCGCCAGCAATTGCTTGGATAAAGAAAATATTGTATGTCGCACCATGGAATACTACTCAGTCATTAAAAAAGAAAATGAAGTTACGTCCTTGGCAGCAACGTGGCTGGGGCTGGAGCCCATCATCCTAAGTGAAATAACTAAGAAATAGAAATTCAAATATTGGGCTGGCTGTGGCAGTTCACGCCTGTAATCTCAGCACTTTGGGAGGGCGAGGTGAGTGGATCACCTTATGTCAGGAGGTCAAGACCAGTCTGGCCAACATCACTGGTATTAGTCCATTTTCATACTGCTGATAAAGACATACTTGAGACCAGACAATTTACAAAAGAAAGAAGTTTATCAGACTTACAGTTCCACATGTCTGGGGAGGCCTCACAAACATGGTGAAGGTTAAAGGCAAGGAGGAGCAAGTCTTACACGGATGGTAGCAGGCCAAAAGAGCTTATGCAGGGAAACTCACATTTTTGAAACCATCAGATCTTGTGAGACTCATTCCCTATCATGAGAACAGTGCAGAAAAGACCTAACCCCATGATTCAGTCACCTCCCACCAGGTTCCTCCCACGACATGTGGGAACTGTGAGAGCTAACAATTCAAGATGAGATTTGTGAGGGCACACAGCCAAACCATGTCAATGGGGAACCCCTGCCCCAACTAAAAATACAAAAAATTAGCTGGACATGGTGGCACATGCCTGTAATCCCAGCCACTCAGGAGGCTGAGGAATTAGAACTGCTTTAACCTGGGAGGCAGAGGTTGCAGTGAGCAGAGATTGTGCCTGGGTGACAGAGAGACACTCTGTCTCAAAAAAAAAAAAAAAAAACATTCTCACTTATAAGTGAGAGCTAAACAATTGGTATACACAGACATAGAAATTATAAACCCTGGAGACTCCATAAGAGGAGAGAGTGAATGGGAGATGAATGTTCAAAAATTACCTACTGAGCATAATGTTCACTATTTGGGTGATGACTTCACTGGAAGCCCAAACCTCACAATTATGCAATATATCCATGTAACAAACCTGCCCATGAACGCCCAAATCTAAAATACAATTTAAAAACAAATAATAAAAGTATTTTGAACTGAATAAAAGGCAAAGTATCCTAAAAATATGTATATGTTTTAGTTTCCCGGTACCATTGAAACAAGTAACACACACTGGGTGACTTAAAACAATAGAAATTTATTATCTGGCAGGTCTGGAAACTGGAATCTTTAATGAAGCCCCTGTGAAAACTAAGAGGCAACCTACCGAATAGGAGAAAATATTTGCAAAATCTATGTCTGAAGAACTTGTGTGCAGAATATACAATAAACACTTAAAATTCACTTTTGTAAAGACAACACTTTTTATAAATGGATAAAATATTTAAATATACATCACACCTAAGAAGATATACAAGTTGCAAACAAGCACATAACAAGATGCACAGTGGCATTCATTCATCATTTGAAAAAAGAAAACTTTTTCAAAATGTTATATGATTGAATACATGCCAGAATGGCTAAAAGTAAAATGACTGGAAATACTTAGTGTTAATGAGGCTATAGAGCAACTGGAGATTTTATACATTTCTAAAAAGAATTTAATTTTTTTTTTTTTTTGAGACGGAGTTTTGCTCTTTTGGCCCAGGCTGGAGTACAATGGCGTGATCTCAGCTCACAGCAACCTCTGCCTCCCAGGTTCAAGCCATTGTCCTGCCTCAACCTCCACAGTAGCTGGGATTACAGGCATGCACCACCACGCCCGGCTAATTTTGTATTTTTAGTAGAGAAAGGGTTTCTCCATGTTGGTCAGGCTAGTCTTGAACTCTGGACCTCAGATGATCTGCTGGCCTCGGCCTCCAAAAGTGCTGGGATTACAGGCATGAGCCACTACGCCTGGCCAAGAATTAAAAATTTTAAAAACACTTAGAATGTACCATTTAAAGTTAAACGTACACTTACCATATGACCCGTCATTCCCACTCTTAAGTATTTATACATATGTTTGAAGATTTGTGTTTACATGTTCAATGCAATTTTATTTAGCCAAAAATAGGAATAACAAGAATGTTTGTTACCGCTTAAATTGCTTTCTCTCAAAATAGATATGTAGAAACCCTAACCTTCAGTACCTCAAGAATAAGATCTTATTTGGAAATATGGTCTTTGCACATGTAGTAAAATTAAGATGTGAACATTAGAGTGGGCTTTAATTCCATATGACTGACGTTCTTATAAAAATGGAAAATTTGGAGACAGATATGCACACTGAGAGAATGCTATGGGAACATAAAAGCAGAGATTGGGATGATACGTCTGCAAGCCAAGAAAGCTGAAGATTACCAGAAAACTACTGGAAGCAAGGAAAAAGGCTTGAAACATTATCCCTCACAGAATTCAGAAGGAATCAACCCTGTCAACACCTGGATCTCATAATTCTAGCCTTCAGAACTGTAAAACAGTAAATTTCTGTTGCTTAAGCTACCCAGTTTGTGATGCTTTGTTAAAGCAGCAATAGGAAGTTAATAAATTTGTCAGTTTTGAATACATTCAAAATTTGTGGTATGTCCATTCAATGGAAAATTACTCATTAATAAAACAAAATTCTGACTGGGCGTCGTGGCTCACGCCTGTAATCCCAGCACTTTGGGAGGCTGAGGCGGATGGATCATGAGATCAGGAGATTGAGACCACCCAGGCTAACACGGTGAAACTCCGTCTCTACTAAAAATACAAAAAAAAAAAAAAATTAGCCAGGCATGGTGGTGGGCACCTGTAGTCCCAGCTTCTCGGGAGGCTGAGGCAGGAGAATGGCGTAAACCCGAGGGGTGGAGCTTGCAGTGAGCAGAGACCGCGCTACTGCACTCCAGCCTGGGAGACAGCGAGACTCTGTCTCAAAAAAAAAAAAAAAAAAAAGATTCTGACACAAAAAGGATGAATCACAAAAACTGCTAAATAAAAAATAATACAATATAAAAATTAAACACTATACACTATATACAGTATGATTCAATTTATATAAAAATATAGAAGATGTAAAACTATAGTGCCAGAAAGCAGATCAGTAGTTGCTAACAACTAGGATGGGAGAGAGGATTGACTGATGCCAAAGGTTATGAGGGGAAATTTGAGGTGATGGAATGTTCTCTATCGTAAGTATGGTGATGCTTACCCAGCTATACACATTTGTGAGAACTCTTTAATCATACACTCAAAATTAATGAATTTTATCTATGTAACTGATGTTAGAAAGACAAATATAATTAATATTATGAGGGTGAGAACTAATGGCTAAGAATTGGAAGATTAGTAAAACCAAAGAGCACCAGACAGCACATAATGTGATTCCATTATAATATGGTAATATAAATAAAATTAAATTAAACAACCCAGTATTCAAATATACTTTCTACAAGAAGGAAAAAACTAAAGTTAGAAATTTGATGAATGATTTAAACAACTAACCAAGGTGGAAGAGAGGGATAGTGATCTAGAAGATAAATCTGAAGAAATTATCTAGATTGCAACACAGAGTGATAAAAGTGATAAGAATATGGAAAATATGAGAGAGAAAGAAATGAGAGAGCCAATAAGAGAGACTAGGAACAAGAAAGATTTTTTAAAGTTTCAGCATACATCTTTACATTTTTTATACATCTGGGCATGAGTATAAAGTAGAATGACTATGAATATTTTCTGCACTCACTGATAGACAAGCTGTGGAATATGAAAGAAAGCAAAAGGTTAAAAATGCTCCATATTTTTGAAGTAAGGAAAAAACATTTGAAAAAAGTACCACATATTGAATTGTAAAACAATTCTCAAAAAATTTAAAATTTAAAATTTATATAACACAGATCACATTCTTTGAAAATAACATAATGAATTCAGAAATTAATAACAAAATGTAAATAAAATGTTTCTGAAAATTTTTTAAAACCTGAAATCTTATGTACCCATTTAAGAAAAATAGTCAGGAAAAATAAAACTAAACGTAATTATTAAAAAAAAAAAAAACACTTAGGAAAAGTCCTACAGTACAGTTAATGTACTACTTGAATGGGAATGTACATAGTATAAATAAATGTTAAGTTAGAAAGAAAGGCATTGCTGAATATTAAAGAGCGATTTAAGAAGTCAGTAAAAGAATTTCAGAGTAACACTGAAGATTGAAGAAAGATGGGCAGGGACACAGATTGAAACCCCCACTGCATTGCTACAACACACACACGGGAGGATCTCACCTCCCCTCCACCACATCACTGTTGCTGTTGTGAGTGCACACCCCTCAACAAGCTGCCATTGCCAGCATAAATGTGAACATGGAGGCCAACAGTCCCACGCCAGGCAGCATGTTGCCCTCATGTTGACATTGCCTAGGTGTATATGGATACATGAATGGCAGTGGCCCCACCACCAACTCCACACCACCAATGCAGCTGGTCCGAATGCACAGAGGCTGACAGCTACATACTTGACAGTTCCCTGCCCCCATGCCAACACCACTGCCAATACAAACATGCACACAGATGCCAGTGGCCCTGCCCTCTGCCCCACACCACCACTACCGCCACTTCAAACAAATGCACAGACACGAGCAGTCCCACGTCTGCCACCACCCCATCCCAGCTAACAATGATGCACCCTCCCATGCTGCCACGGCTGCTGGCACGTGTGAACCAGAATGGATGCCATTGCCACCACCCTGACAGCAACTTCAAAGATTGAAGGAATATCAGCCCACACAGATGAGAGAAAAACAGAACAGAACTCTTGCAACTCAAAAAGCCAGAACATTCTTATCCCCAAACAACCACACTAGTTCCCCATCAATGGTTATTAACCATGCTGAAGTGGCTGAAATGATAGAAATAGAATTCAGAATATGAATAGGAATGAAGATCATCAAAATTCAAGAGAAAGTCAAAACCCAATCCAATAATTCTAAAGAATACAATAAAATGATATGGAAGATGAGAGAAAAAAATGGCCATCTTAAGAAAGAACCAAAGTGATCTGACAAGGCTGAAAAACTCACATCAAGAATTTCAGAATAAAATTACAATATTAACAGCAGAATCAACCAAGCTGAGGAAAGAATCTCAGAGCTTAAAGAGTGGTTCTCCAAAATAACTCACTCAGCTCAGAAAAGAAAAAAGATTAAAGAAGAATGAACAAACCTCTGAGAAATATGGGATTATGTAAAGAGACCAAATCTACGACTCATGGGTATCCCTAAAGACAGGGACAGAAAGCAAGCAAATTAGAACACATATTTCAAGATATTATCCATGAAAAGTTCTCCAGCCTCACTAGAGACCAAAATTTAAATTCAGGAAATGCAGAGAACCCCTGAAAAATACTACACAAGGAGACCACCCTGAAGACACATAGTTATCAGATTCTCCAAAGTTGAAATGAAAGAAAATATGCCAAAGAGAGAAGGGTCAGGTAACCTACAATGGGAATTCCATCAGGTTAAAAGCCAATGTTTCAACAGAAACCCTATACACCAGAAGAGATTGGATACCTACATCCAGCATTCTTAAAGAAAATAAATTTCAACCAAGAATTTCATATCCAGCCAAACCAAGCTTCATAAGTGAAGAAGAAATAAGATCCTTTTTGGACAAGTAAATGCTAAGGGAACTTGTTACCACCAGACATGCCTTACAAGAAGTTTTGAAGGGAGTGCTAAATATGAAAAGGAAAGACCATTATCAGCAACCACAAAAAAAACACTTAAGCACACAGACCATTGACACTATAAAACAACTACACAAACAATGTCAACCAGCTAGCAACATGATGACAGGATCAAATTCACATATATCAATATTAACCTTGAATGTAAATGGCCTAAATACCCCAATTAAAAGGCACAGAATGACAATTTGCATAAAGAAACAAGACCCATGGTATGCTTCCTTCAAAGAGTCATCTCACATGCAATGACACGCATAAGTCCAAAGTAAAGGGATGGAGAAAAATCTACCAAGCAAATGGAAAACAGTGATTGTTCTTCTAATTGCAGACAAAACAGACTTTAAACCAACAAAGAACGGTACTACATAATGGGAAAGGATCCAATTGAACAAGAAGACCTAACTGTCCTAAATATATATGCACCCAACACAGGAGCACCCAGATCTATAAAACAAGTTCTTAAGAGACCTACAAAGAAACTTAGATAACCACATGACAATAGTCGGGGACTTCAACAGCGCACTGACAGTATTAGACATATCATCAAGGCAGAAAACCAACAAAGCTATTCGGGACCTGAGTGCAATACTTGACCAAATGGACCAGTGAGCTGAAGGGACTCTTCAGCTCATCTGTACATGACACATACTCTAAAATTGACCACACAATTGGCCATAAAAACAATCCTTAGCAAATTCAAAAAATTAAAAAAAAAACAAAATTATATCAACTACACTCTCAGACCACAGCACAATAAAAATAGAAATCAACACTAAGAAGATTATTAAAAACCATACAATTACAAGAAAATTAAACAATGTGATCCTGAACTACTTTTGAGTGAAATAATGAAATTGAGGCAGAAATATAAAAATTATTTGAAACTAATGAGAACAAAGACACAACATACAATGGTCTCTGGGACACAGCCAAACCAGTGTTAAGAGGGAAGAGTATAGCACTAAATACCCACATTGAAATGTTAGAAAGATCTCAAATTAACAACTTAACATTACACCTAGAAGAACTAGAGAAACAAGAGAAAACCAACTCCAAAGCTAGCAGAAGACAAGAAATAACCATAATCAGAGCTGAACTGAAGGAAATTGACAGGAAAAAACATGGGAAAGATCACCAAATCTGGAAGGTGATTGTTTGAAAGAATAAATAAGATAGGCAGACTACTCACTAGACTAATAAAAAAAGAGAAAAGATCCAAATAAACACAACCAGATGTGATAAAGGGGACCTTACCACTGAGAGTTGGGCAAATGTCAGACTACCAGCTGCAGAAAAGAGCTACCCACTCCAGGGTCTCCTCTCTGCTGAGAGCTGAACACTCACTGGGACACCCTGCCTGCAGAGAGGATCTACCCAATGCAGGTATCCTCTGAGCTGTTTGGTCGCTCAATAAAGCTCCTCTTCACCTTGTTCACCCTCCAGTAGTCCACATACCTCATTCTTCCTGGATGCAGGACAAGAACTCGAGATCTGCTGAATGGCTGGGCTAAAAGAGTTGTAACACAAACAGGGCTGAAACATGCCCCTTGCTCACCACATTGCAGGTGACAAAAATGAGAGAAGAAATAAGGAGAGAAGAGCTGTGGTCTTTCAGGGAGCCCAGACCTAGGAGCTCCCTGAACCAAGGGTGTGAGACCCTCTTTGGGGCTCTGTGGTTCCTGGAATCTCCAAGCTTCCAGGCATCACCGCATTCCTTGGTGCCAGCTGTGGAAGCTGCTTGGCATACAACCTGCTCCAACTGCAGCCTCATAGGGAGCCAGCACTAGGGCCAGTGCCTGGAGCTGCCCACCCCACTGCAGCCAGCATGCCTGGTTGTGCACAATGGCTGGACCCCACACTCACTTGCTCACACAACCCTTACCACTCTGCTCACCCTTGGCTGGCATGGGATTCAGGCCAGTAGTGTGAACTGAGCACAGCCTTCCAGACCAAATGGGCAGAACAAGCCCAGCAGACCCAAGCAAAACTTGGGCAAAGGTGTGACTAGCCTCAGGGGTTTCCAGCCAGAAGTGCATCACCCCAAGGATCCGTGACAATATGTAGAAGGCTCAAGCCAGACCCCTTCTTTATACCATATACAAAAATTAACTCAAGATTGATTAAACGCTTAAATGCAAAACTTAAAACCACAAAAACCCTGGAAGATACCTAGGAAATACCATTCTGGACATAAGGCCCGGCAAAAATTTCATGATGAAGATGCCAAAAGCAATTACAACAAAAACAGAAATTGAAAAATGATTCTAATTTAACTAAAGATCTTCTGCACAGAAAAATAAATTGTCAACAAACAGACAACCTACAAATGGGAGAAAGTATTTGCAAACTATGAATCCAACAAAGTTCTAATACCCAGAATCTATAAGAAACATAAACAGATTAATAAGCAAAAAACAAATAACTCCATTAAAAAGTAAGCAAAGAATACGAACAGACACTTTTCAAAGGAAGGCATTCATGTGGCCAACAAACATATGAAAAAATTCTCAATCTCACTAATTATTGGAGAAATGCAAATCAAAACCCCAATGAGAAAACATCTCACATAGGTCAGAATGACTGTTATTAATGTCAAAAAATAACACATGCTGCCAAAGTTGTGGAAAAAAGGGAATGTTTATACACTGCTGGTGGGAATATAAGTCAGTTCAGCCATTGCAGAATGCAGTTGGGTGATCTCTCAAAGTACTTACAACAGAATTACCATTCAATCCAGCTATCTCATTGTTGAGTATCTACCCAAAGAAATACAAATCCTTTTACCATAAAAACACATTTATGTGTATGTTTATTGCAATATTATTCACAATAGCAAAGATATAAAATCAGCCTAAATGCCCATCAATGGTAATTGGATTAAAAATGTTGTGCATACATATATACTACAGAATACTATGCAGCCATAAGAAAGAATGAGATCTTCTCCTTTGCAGCAGTGTGGATAGAGCTGGAGGCCATTATTCTAAGTGAACAGAAAACAAAATACTGTTTGTCCTCACTTATAAGTGGGAACTAAACATTGAGTACATTTGGACACATAGAAGGGAACTACAGACAACAGAGCCTACTTGGGTGGAGGGTGGGAGGAGGGTGAAGATTGAAAACTATCTGTTGGGCATAAAATAATCTGTGCACCAAACCCCTGTGACATGCAATTTACCTATATAACAAAAACCTGCACATATACCGCTGAACCTAAAAGTTGAAAAAAGCAGACGTCTTAAAAAAGAAGACATAAAAGTCACCAACAGACATATGAAAAAATGTTCAAATCACTAATCATGAGATAAATGCAAATCAAAATCACAACACTTAAAATGGCTGTGACTCAGAAGACAAAAAATAAAGATATTGACAAGAATGCAAAGAAAAGAGAGCTTTTTATAATGCTGCTGGTAGGAATGTAAGCTAGTATAATCCCTGTGGAAAATAGTATGAAGATTTCTCAAAGAACTAAAAATAGAACTACCATGTGATCCAAACATTCCCTCTATGGGTTACCTACCCAAAGGAGAAGAAATCTTTGTATCAAATGATGCCTGAACTTGTATGTTTATTGCAGCACTATTCATAATAGCAAAGATATGTAATGAACCTAAGTGTCCTTTAGTGGATGACTGGATAGGGAAAAATGTGGTAAATGTATATACCATGTAATACTATTCAGCTGTAAAAAAAATAAATCAAGTCTTTTGCAGCAACATGGTTGGAACTTGAAGCCACTGTTTTAAGTGAAACAAGTCAGACACAGAGCAATAGTTCATGATCCCATTTATAAGTAGGAGCTAAATAATGTGTACACATGGGTGTAGCATGGAGTGATAGACAATAGTGTCTCAGTTGAAATGACACCAATAGACTGACAAATTTCTGGCAAGACTCATTGGGGTGGACAAGGGAGATAAGAGAGGAGGAGTAAGAGGAGGAAAAAAGAGGAGAGGAATCCAGATAGACATTAATGGAAGGAAAGGCAGGACATAGCTATAAATGCTGTAGAGATTAAAAAGATAGCAAGAGAACATTATGAATATCCTGATGCTAAACACTTCAAAAATTTAGGTGATATGGAAAAATTCCTAGAAAAAATATGATATAACAAAACTTACACAAGGAGAAAAAAGAAATCTGAATATACCTGTAACATTTAAAGAAACTGCATTGGTAATTATAAACATTCTCAAAAGCAAACTACTAGGGACCACAAGTTAATTTGAAATAAGAAGTTACCTTAAATAAGGGATAATATTGGTTGGGCACTGTGGCTCATGCCTGTAATACCAGCACTTTGGGAGGCCGAGGCAGGTGGATCACATGAGGCCAGGAATTTGAGATCAGTCTGGCCAATAAAACCCTGTCTTTACTAAAAATACAAAAGTTAGCCAGCCTGGTGATACACAGCTGTAGTCCCAGCTATTCAGGAGGCTAAGACAGATAATCACCTGAACCCAGGAGGTGAAGGCTGCAATGAGCAGAAATAGTGCCACTGCACTCCAGCCTGGGTGACAGAGGGTAATCCTGTCTCAATAAATAATTAAAAAGGAAATTATAAGAAATACAAAGTATAAAATTTCCATTTAAAATTGCAATGGAGACTTAACTGATAACTTTCAAATACAAGATAAGTATTGTATATTGAAGAAAACTCCCAAAACAAAGATTCTGAAGATAAAACATAAATATTGTGAAGTCAAAAGCAAAAAGAAAGAGGAGAGAGAGCCAATCTCTCCTTAGAGTGGTTATTGAATTAATGGCAACAAATGCAGTGCGTTATAAACCTTAACAACATCAGCAGCAACCACATTAGGTAAAGGAAATAGGAAGAAGAGAAGAGATGAGCAGGTGGAGGCCTGGGAAGAAAAGCAGGAAAAGGAATTATAGCAGGAGAAATAGCAGCAAAAAGAGAGAAGTAACAGCAGACATTAACCTGAATACAAGAACACTGAATGTCTAAAGAAATTTTCTTTAAATAGAAAATCATTATAAGCAACCCAACAAGTGACAGTGTGTGATTTTTTGGTCAATATTAAAAATTGGGAAATTCTAACAGTACCAAGGGAGGCAAATTATTATCTACCTGGCTTTAAAATTCTCTACCATGCACAATGTCAGAAGGCAATTCACTGAGTTCGAGAATGTTATTTATTTGTTATTTACGTTACTAATATTTATGATCCATACTGTTTTAAGAGTAATGCTTTCCAATATGAACTCTTTTGATGCTTATTATAACACTATGAGCTAGCTCATTTTATTACCCCTATTTCAAAGATGGGAAAACTGAAGCAAAGTGTGACCTTCTCCAAGGTCACACAAATAATAAACAGCAGAGCTGGGTTTTGAGGACCAATTCTGTGCTTTTAAACTCTACACTGTGCTACCTCCCAAAGGATTCTATATCCAGGTTGATCTTCATGCACAGAAGAGTAAGGAAGATGTTTTCAGCTAAATTTCATCATTGACTCTAGAATGCAAATTAGTTTCAGATTTTTAACTTGCTTAAGATTAGTGTATGTTCTGGATCAATGTCATGCCAGAGTTTATCGGGTAGAATCCTTTTCTTTCTTTCTTTCTTTGTGGTACATCAAATTATAATACACCTAGAGGAAGTCAGCTTAGAAGCTCTCAGAAAGCCTATAAGTAATGCACTTTTCTAAAATGATGACTTGATGGAGCCTGAGGACGAGGGAGAAAAGGGAGAAAAAAAAGAAAGAGAAAAATTATTTAAAAAAGAAAGAAAAATTAAAAAATAAAATAGAATTATGGCTTGATGTATGTTAGAAGGCCATGAGATGAAACAGTATAAATTGCTTGGGATGAAGAGGTTCTGGTATAAAAAGCCAATAACTAAAAAAAGTGTAATCAAAATAATTGTTGAATAAGTTTTGATACAAAAATCTCACTAATTGAAAACAAATATAACATATGTTATATAATAATTTTGCAATGCCAATTAGAATAAACACCCCAGGAGAAAGGGAGGTTCCAAGATGGCCGAATAGGAACAGCTCCAGTCTACATCTCCCAGTGTGAGCAATGCAGAAGACTGGTGATTTCCACATTTCCAACTGAGGTACCAGGTTCTTCTCACTGGGGCTTGTCAGACAGTGGGTGCAGAGTGTGAGCCGAAGCAGGGTGAGGCATCACCTCACCTGGGAAGTGCAAGAGATCAGAGAATTACCTTTCCTAGCCAAGGGAAGCTGTGACAGAGGGCACCTGGAAAATTGGATCACTCCCACCCTAATACTGTACTTTTCCAACGGTCTCAGCAAAGAGCACACCAGGAGATTATAACCTGCGCCTGACTCGGTGGGTCCCATACCCACGGAGTCTCACTCATTACTAGCACAGCAGTCTGAGATAGAACTGCAAGGTGCCAGCGAGGCTGGGAGAGGGGGGCCCGCCATTGCTGAGGCTGGAGTAGGTAAACAAAGCAGCCCTGAAGCTCGAACCGGGTGGAGCCCACTGCAGCTAAAGGAGGCCTGCCTGCCTCTGTAGACTCTACCTCTGGGGGCAGGGCATAGCCAAACAAAAGGCAACAGAAACTTCTGCAGACTTAAATGTCCCTGTGTCACAGCTTTGAAGAGACTAGTGCTTCTCCCAGTACAGAGTTTGAGATCTGAGAACAGACAGACTGCCTCCTCCAGTGGGTCCCTGACCTGCAAGTAGCCTTACTGGGAGGTACCTCCCAGTAGGAGCCAACTGATACCTCACACGGCCGGGTGCCCCTCTGAGACAAAGCTTCCAGAGGAACAATCAGGCAGCAACATTTGCTGTTCCAGAGTATTCGCTGTTCTGTAGTCTCCACTGGTGATATGCAGGCAAATAGAGTCTGGAGTGGACCTCTAGCAAACTCCAACAGACATGCAGTTGAGGGTCGTGAAGGAAAACTAACACAGAAAGGACATCCACACCAAAACCCCATCTGTTCATCACTATCATCAAAGACCAAAGGTAGATAAAACAACAAAGATGGGGAGAAACCAGAGCAGAAGAGCTGAAAATTCTAAAAATCAGAGTGCCTCTTCTCCTCCAGAGGAACAAAGCTCGTCGCCAGCAACGGAACAAAGCTGGACGGAGAATGACTTTGACGAGTTGAGAGAAGGCGGCTTCGGATGATCAAACTTCTCCGAGCTAAAGGAAAATGTTTGAATCCATTGCAAAGAAGCTAAAAACCTTGATAAAAGATTAAATGAATGGCTAACTAGAATAACAAGTGTAGAGAAGACCTTAAATGATCTGATGGAGCTTAAAACCATGGCACAAGAACTACATGATGCATGCACAAGCTTCGGTAGCCAATTCGATCAACCAGAAGAAAGGGTATCAGTGATTGAAGATCAAATGAATGAAATGAAGTGAGAAGAGAAGTTTAGAGAAAAAAGAGTAAAAAGAAATGAACAAAGCCTCGAAGAAATATGGGACTACGTGAACAGACCAAATCTACATCTGATTGGTGTACCTGAAAGTGATGGGGAGAATGGAACCAAGTTGGAAAACACTTTTCAGGATATTATCCAGGAGAACTTCCCCAACCTAGAAAGGCAGGCCAACATTCAAATTCAAGAAATACAGAGAATGCCACAAAGATACTCCTCGAGAAGAACAACTCCAAGACACATAATTGTTAGATTCACCAAAGTCGAAATGAAGGAAAAAATGTTAAGGGCAGCCAGAGAGAAAGGCTGGGTTACCCACAAAGGGAAGCCCATCAGACTAACAGCAGATCTCTCAGCAGAAACTCTACAAGCCAGAAAAGAGTGGGGGCCAATATTCAATATTTTTAAAGAAAAGAATTTTCAACCCAGAATTTCATATCCAGCCAAACTAAGCTTCATAAGTGAAGGAGAAATAAAATCCTTCACAGACAAGTAAATGATGAGAGATTTTGTCACCACCAGGCCTACCTTACAAGAGCTCCTGAAGGAAGCACTAAACATGAAAGGAACAACTGGTACCAGCCAATGCAAAAACATGGCAAAATGTAAAGACCGTCAATGCTAGGAAGAAACTGCATCAACTAACGAGCAAAATAACCAGCTAACACCATAATGACAGGATCAAATATACATTTAACAATATTAACCTTAAATATAAATAGGCTAAATGTTCCAATTAAAAGACACAGACTGGCAAATTGGATAGAGTCAAGACCCATCAGTGTGCTGTATTCAGGAGACCCATCTCACATGTAAAGACACACATAGGCTCAAAATAAAGAGATGGAGGAAGATCTACCAAACAAATGGAAAGACAAAAAAAAAAAAAAAAAAAAAAAAAAAAAAGCAGGGGTTGCAATCCTAGTCTCTGATAAAACAGACTTTAAACCAACAAAGATCAAAAAGAGGCAAACGAGGCCACTACATAATGGTAAACGGATCAATTCAACAAGAAGAGCTAACTATGCTAAACATATATGCACCCAATACAGGAGCACCCAGATTCATAAAGCAAGTCCTTAAAGACCTACAAAGAGACTTAGACTCCCACACAAGAATAATGGGAGACTTTAACACCCTACTGTCAATATTAGACAGATTAATGAGACAGAAAGTTAACAAGGATATCCAGGAATTGAACTCAGCTCTGCACCAAGAGGACCTAATAGACATGTACAGAACTCTCCACCCCAAATCAACAGAATACACATTCTTCTCAGCACCGCATTGCACTTATTCCAAAATTGACCACATAGTTGGAAGTAAAGCACTCCTCAGCAAATGCAAAAGAACAGAAATTATAACAAACTGTCTCTCAGACCACAGTGCAATCAAGCTAGAACTCAGGATTAAGAAACTTACTCAAAACCTCTCAACTACATGGAAACTGAACAACCTGCTCCTGAATGACTACTGGGTACGTAATGAAATGAAGGTAGAAATAAAGATGTTCTTTGAAACCATTGAGAACAAAGACACAACATACCAGAATCTCTGGGACACATTTAAAGCAGTGTGTAGAGGGAAGTTTATAGCACTAAACACCGACAAGAGAAAGCAGGAAAGATCTAAAATCAACACCCTAACATCAGAATTAAAAGAACTAGAGAAGCAAGAGCAAACACATTCAAAAACTAGCAGAAGGCAAGAAGGGGAAGGGGAAGGGGGAGGGGAAGGGAAGGGAAAGGGAAGGGAAAGAAAAGAAAAGAGAAAAGAAAAGAGAGAAAGAAATTAAATAAATAAATAAAACTTCCACATTGTTTCTCAGATGTACTTTCCTAAGAAATGCCCATCCCTACATCTCCCAGAGACCCACTCTCTGTGAGTTATTGGAAAAATTTCAACTTGACAAAAATTGTAAAAACAAACAAACAAACAAACAAACAAACAAAAAAACACTTTTAGGATTGGTGCACTCAATTGGCAAGGCAAGATCCATAAGGCTACAGAGAGATTCATCGAAGTCATATATTCTCAAAACTTTCCTTTAAGTTGGAAGAAAGAAAGGTAAGAAATTCAACCATATATCTTGGCGAATGCCATGAAAGATGCAATTTTAGTACAGAACTCTGAAGAACCGCTCTCTCTGCTCCTGAATGATATTGCCAAATTCAGTTCTACCAGAGATGTAGGGTAAGAAATCTTGAGTGTTGGCACTTTTGCAGTCAGAAAAGATAAGTAGATCTCTACAGGACAATCTCCATATCCCGGGCAAGAAAACTTGCTTATTCACAATGTGGAGACCAAAAAAAAAAAAAAAAAAAAAAAAAAGCATGGCACAAAAGCACAGCCTAAGAGTTGCAATATAATCACAATATAATCTATTTCTCTATAGCAAGGGTTAGCAAAGTTTTTTGTAAAGCACCAAATAGTAAATATTTATATTTGCAGCCCCAGAAGCAAAATTGAGGATACTATGTGGGAACTTGTATAACAAAGAGAAAAAGCAGATGTTCACAAATATTTAATTTTTTAATTAAAAATTGGAGTTATAGATATGAAAATTTGAACTTCATATTATTTTTACTTATGGAGATTTTTTTGCACTGATTTTCTAAAACATTTGATAATGTCAAGACCATTCTTAGTCTACTGACTGTACAAAAAGAGGCAGTGGGCTAAATTTGGCTTTCAGGCTGCAGTTTGCTGACCCCTGCTCTGAAGCAAAATCAAAAAACCTGTATGACACAACCTATTAACCAAGATAAATTGAATCTTGAAAGTGAAATATAACAACAGGAAAAGAATAGCATGTGCAAAAGCCTTCTACAATTTTAAGAGCAGATAGACAGTGAATATTAGTTTAAAAAATTGAATCAATTAATATTAATGAGAAGGCAATTCAGAAAAGGAAAGCAATTCTTATTTAAAAGCTGAATAATGGCTTAATTTTTAATTCCATTCGTGTTTAGAAAAATATGTAGTTGAGAGAAAGCCAGCAAACAAGAATAAATTTCTCAAAGTATAATGAGCTGTCACTTAGAATCTAGTTTAAAATAAAAGCAAAATGCCTGCAAAAAAATCACCAAAGAAGCACTGCTGAATTTCATAACTGTTATGATTTGTTGCAGTAATTATAAATTTTAGACTGAAAATATAAAGAAGAAAAATTCAAGCAACATGCCTTATAGTAAGACAATGAACTGTATCATATGACATTCAGTTTTATACCATTGATTATTGTGTGTGTTAGCTTAAGAAACTTATTTGCTACCTTAGAATTTTATAATATAGCTATATAGTTATTGTTTCTTTAAAATGAATGATATTTTGTTTAATTTCTGCAGTAGATTGGGCTTTAAGCCTTTGATAAGTAAGAGAGTCATTTATTACACCATCCTTTAGTATTAACTTTCAGATTTTATTTTTATTATTTACATTTACAACAAATTAAATTTTCCAAAAACTCAAAAATCTGAAGACAGTCCAAACTTGAATTTGTTTCATTTCTTTTCAAACATAAGAATTAAGATCAATTCTTTATTCACATGTAATGATATTAGAACATATAACAGGCCTTAAGTGAAGCAAACACTAATTCAAATTAGTACATTTGCAATCAGTTCACTTCAGAAACTTTGTTCTGTTTTCCTTCACAATTAATATGCTCTATATGTGATGTTTATCAGCTTTCTAAATTAATGCTTACCATGTGGAGAAGCATCCAGTGAATCAGGTCCATTAAATAATCACAGGGGAGGCATATTTCGATTCACAACATAGGCAGGACTAAGACATCCAGCAATATTCTTTCTCTACATGGGACCTTTCAAGGAAGTTACCAAATGCCAGCTTCTTTCTTCACTACATGTCTTGCTCACTGGGACAGCATGTATTATTTCTCCACATAGCAGAATCCCAACTTGTACATCTGACTAGTGTTTTCCTCTATTTTTTCCAATCAGATATTACACAAGATTAAAAACAATAAAGCACAAAACATTAGAAAATAAAAACCATTTAATATTATAAACCATCAGAATAAGTATGTCATCAATAAAAAACATTCACTGGCCTAAGGTTAATAAACAGCTACTTTTAGCTGAATACTTACCACATGCTAGGTACATGCTAGAAACCTTACATACCATATCCAGTAGATATTACTACTGCAATTTTATAGATAAAGAACTCAAAGAAAGGGTGAGAGATTATTTTCAAAACTGTAAAGCTGATTCAGTATGTGATACATTACAAATTTAAATCCAAGTCTAACTTACCCCAGCAGTCCTTGTTTTTATCCAATATGCTATAATGCATTTGGCAAGCAAATCTTGAAATTACACAGATCATCCACCAGCACTTGCAGAAAATGACAGTCTAACACAATGACCAAAACAAAAGAAAACAAAATGAGAAGACTGTCAGAAATAAGGGCTAAACATGTGTCTTTTATTAGAAGGATGGTGATGAAAAAATAAATTCATAGACTTTGTTCAAGTTGTGTGCTACCGGATTAAAGGACTTGATTTGTCCTATTAAATTTAGACATCTAGAACTTTCGTTAGCATCAAAACATTATGTAGACATTAAATTCAAAGAAAGAATAAGAAAATGAATAATAAACATGAACACAACTTAATAAAATATAAAGCAAACCTACAAAGGAGAGGACCAAAAATATCAGAAGTTGGTTATTTTAAAAAAAATTTTAAGGAAGGTAGTAAAGCCTAGGTATTATAAACTCATTAGTACATCCTATATCATCTACTGATTACATCTCTAGACAGAATTCAAAAAGCAACTACCTGAGGACTTTGAATAATAAACAATGAAAAAACAGATTGAAAATTAAAGTCAAACTTAAACGCAGGCTCGTGGGACAGGGCTCAGTTTACTATATTTCTTCTTTTCTTATTTAGAGGTGATATTAATCATTCAATTTTGTTTCTCATTTTCAAACTTCTTTGGCTGTCATAGCATTTTCAGTGAGTTTCAGAATCAAATTGTCCATTTCTATATAACACATTGTAGGATTTTCACTGGGGTTGTGTTTAATCTGTAGATCATTTTAGGGCAAACTGACATCTTAATAAGATTGAATATTCTGAACCATAAAACACCTTGCTAAACTCACTTACTAATCCCAGTAAATTTTGTTCGCAGATGTCATCAGATATATAGGCAATCATGTTGTCTCTGGATAAAGACAGCTTTATTCTTTCCTTTCCTATCTGCATACCTTTTGTTTTTTATTTTATTTTATTTTTTTCTTCCTTATTTTACTAGCTAGAACCTCCAGTACAAAGCTGAATACAAGTAGTGAAAGCATAGTCCTTTTCCCTGATCTTAAGGGGAAAGTTTTCAGACTTTCACCAATATGTGTGATGTTAACTCTGTTTTTCATAAACATCTTTGAGCAGTTCTATCACGTCTAGAAAATTTCATTATATATATATTTTGCTGAGAGTTTATAACAGAAATTTATTTTGGGTTTTATCAATTAATTTTTCTGTTTCTATTGTGTTAATTATATAATTTTACTGTTTAGGGTTCTTGAGTTTGTTAATATGATTAATTATACAGATTGATGTTATATGCTTTGGTCATAATTATCTTTTTTCTGTATTATTTCATTGAATTTGCTATATATTTTTAAATTTTGGCATCTATATTCGTGATTACATATTGACTTGTACTTTTCCTTTTAATGTCTGTCTGTTTGATATCAGGGTAATTTAGACCTTACACAGTCAGTTGGAAAGTATTCTCTTCAGTCACCAGAAAAAATGGTGTAGAATTATTAATTTGTACTGAAATGTTAGTAGGAATTTTCTAGTAATTTTCTTTGTGGGAAGGTATTTGACTACAAATTTAATTACTTTAACATACATATTTATAGCAGTAACATGTACTACAAAATGCTATCTAATGGTATATAATAGCATATACGTATTCACCTTTATGCATACATAACATATATATGTTTATTTGAGATACACTATAATATTTGAGATATAATATTAGGTTACATATTCCTTTTTTTTTTTTTTTTTTGAGACAGAGTCTCACTCTGTCACCCAGGCTGGAGTGCTCACTGCAACCTTTGCCTTTCAGGTTCAAGAGATTCTCCTGCCTCAGTCTCTCAGGCAACTGTGATTAGAGGCATCCATCACCAAGCCTGGATAATTTGTTGTTGTTGTTGTATTTTTAGTGGTGATGGGGTTTCACCATGTTGGCCAGGCTGGTCTCAAACTCCTGACCTCAAGTGTTCTGCCCACCTCGGCCTCCCAAAGTGCTGGAATTACAGACATGAGCCACTGTGCCCAGCCTAGGTTGCCTATTCTTCTTGAGCGAACCATGATAGATCGTCCCTTTCAAAGAATTGTCCATTTGATTCATGTTGCCAAATTTATCAGCATAGTTATTAATTGCTTTAAAATCATTTTAATATCTGTAGAGTCTGTAGTGATGTTAAGCTTCCATGTCTGATCACTGTAATTACGTTTTCTTTTTTTTCTTACAAATAAGTCTAGTTGGGGGTTTAACAATTTCACCGATCTTAAGAAACCAGCTCTGGATTTCATTAATTTTCTCTTTATCTTTTTATTTTCTGTTTTCTATTTCACTGACTGCTACTCTAACTGTATGATTTCATTTCTTACTTTCAGTTTAATTAGTTTTGCTATCTATTTGGTTACAGTGAAAGTTGAGGTATTTAATTTAACATAAATCTAATCTTTTAAAATAAGTGTTTAGCAGCATAAATTTCTCCCCTAAGTGCTGCTTGAGTAGTATTCCACAAATTTTCATAATGTATTTTCATTTTTATTCATTTCAAAATAACCTCTAATTTCCTATTTGATTTCTTCCTTGACTAAGCAGGTTATTCTGAAGTGTGTTTTACATTCTCTAAATATTTGAGGATTGCCAAGTTACATTTTAGATTTCTAATTTAATTACATCATGATCAGAGAACATACTTCACAGAACTTGAATATTCCTGTAATTTGTTCGGACTAGTTTATTATAATTATTATTTTTTTTTTTCTGAGACAGGGTCTCACTTTGTCACCCAAATTGTAGTACAATGGTGATGTCTAGGCTCAATATAACCTATGCTTCCTGGGATCAAGGGATCCTCCCACCCAACCTTCCAAAAAGCTGGGATTACAGGTACATGTCACCATGTGCTAATTTTTGTATTTTTTGTAGAGATGAGGTGTCTATATATTGCCCAGGATATTCTTGAATTCCTGGACTCAAGGAATTCCAACTTGGCATCACAGAGTGCAGGGATTACAGGCATGACCCACTGCACCTGGTGGAGACTAGTTTTTATGGCCCCCAGTAAGGCCTATTTTGGTAATTATTCTGGGTAGAATAATTGAGAAGAATATGCATTCTGTTGTTGGAATGTATTCTATAAATGCCATTTAGGTCATATGATTAAGAGTATTTTGCAAGTCTTTTTTATCCTTACAGACTAACTCTTATTACCTCAATCAGTTATCTTTGTCTCAGATTATCTCAGTGTATTAGTCCATTTTCATGCTGCTGATAGAGATATACCCAAGACCGGGTGACACAAATTAAAAAAAGGTGTAATGGACTCACAGTTCTGCATGGCTGGGGAGGCCTCACAGTAGTTCCAAAAGGTACATCTTACATGGTGGCAGGCAAGAAAGAATGAGAACCAAGTGAAAGGGTCTCCCCCTATAAACTCATCAGATTTCGTGAGACTTTTTTACTACCACAAGAACAGGATGGAGGAAACCACTCCCATAATTTAATTATCTCCGACCTGCTTCCTCCCACAACATGTGGGAATTATGGGAGCTACAATTCAAGATGAGATTTCATACAGCCAAACCATATCATTCCTTCCTTGACCCCTCCAGAGCCTCATGTCCTCACATTTCAAAACCAATCGTGCCTCCCCAACAGTCCCCCAAAGACTTAACTCATTTCAGCATTAACTCAAAAGTCCATAGTCCAAAGTCTCATCTGAGACAAGCCACATCCCTTCTGCCTATGAGCCTGTAGAATCAAAAGCAAGTTAGTTACTTCCTGGATACAATGAGGGTATAGTCATTAGATAAATACACTCATTCCAAATGGGAGAAATTGGACAGAACAAACGGACTAAAGGCCATATGTAAGTTTGAAATCCAGTGGGTCAATCAAATCAAAAAGCTCCAAAATGGCCACCTTTGACTCTATGGCTCACATCCAGGTCACACAGATACAAGATGTCAGTTCTCATCATCTTGGGCAGCTTTGCACCTGTGGCTTTGCAGGGTATAACCTCCCTCCCAGTTGCTTTCATGGCCTAGTGTTGACTGTCTGCAGCTTTCCCAGGTACACAGTGCAAGGTGTGGGTGGAACTACCATTCTGGGGGCTGGAAGATGGTGGTTCTAGTCTCACAGCTCCACCAGGCAGTGTCCCAGCAGGGACTCAGTGTGGGGGCTCCGACCCCACATTTCCCTTCTGCACTGCACTAGCAGATGTTCTCCATGACAGTCCCACCCCTGCAGCAAGCTTCTTCCTTGTCATCCAGGTATTTCCATAAATATTCTGAAATCTAGGTGGAGGTTGCCAAATCCCAATTCTTGATTTCTGTGCACCTGGGGCTAAACACCATGTGGAAGCTGCCAAGGCTTGGGACTTGCATCCTCTGAAGACATGGCCCAAGCTGTATTTTTGCCCCTTTTAGCCATGGCTAGAGAGGCTGGGAAACAGGGCACCAAGTCCCTGTGCTGCATACTGCAGAGGGGCCCTGAACTTGGTCCATGAACCAATTTTTTCCTCCTAGTCCTCCAGAACTGTGATGGGAAGGGCTGCCACAAAGGTCTCTGACAAGTCCTGGAGACATTTTCCCCATTGTCTGGGCAACTAACATTCAGATCTGCATTACTTACACAGATTTCTGCAGCCACCTTGAATTTCTCCTCAGAAAATGGGTTTTCTTCTCTATTGCATCATCAGGCCGCAAATTTTCTGACCTTTTATGTTCTGTTTCTTTTTTAAACCTGAATGTTAACAACATCCAAGTCGCTTAGTCACTTATTTTATTTTTATTTTTTATTTTTTATTTTTTTTTAGATGGAGTCTCACTCAATCACCCAGGCTGGAGTGCAGTGGTAAATCTTGGCTCACTGCAAGCTCCATCTCCCAGGTTCACGCCATTCTTCTGGCTCAGCCTCCTGAGTAGCTGGGACTGCAAGTGCCTACCAACAGGTCTGGCTAATTTTTTGTATTTTTTTAGTAGAGATGGGGTTTTTCTGTGTTAGCCAGGATGGTCTTGATCTCCTGACCTCATGATCCACCTGCCTCAGCCTCCCAAAGTGCTGGGATTACAGGTGTAAGCCACCATGCCCAGCCCCCAGGTCACTTCTTGAATGCTTTGCTTCTTAGAAATTTCTTCCACCAGACACCATAAATCATTTTGCTCAAGTTCAAAGTTCCACAAATCTCTAGATCAGGGGCAAAATGCCACCAGTCTCTTTGCTAAAACATAGCAAGAATCATCTTTACTCAAGTTCCCAAAAAGTTCCTCATCTCCACCTGAGACCATCTCAGCCTTGATTTCATTGTCCAGATTATTATCAGCATTTTGCTCAAAGTTGTTCAACAAGTCTCTAGGAGGTTCCAAACTCTCCCATATTTTTATGTTTTCTTCTGAGCTCTACAAACTGTTCAAATGCCTGCCTGTTTCCCAGTTCCAACCTCACTTCCACATTTTTTAGTATCTTTACAGCAGCACCCCGCTATACCAGTGCCAATTTACCAATTTACTGCTTTAGTCCATTTTCACACTGCTGATAAAGATGTACCCAAGAGTGGGTAATTTGTAACCAAAAAAAAAAAAAAAAAAAAAAAAGTTTTAATGAATTCACAGTTCCACATGGTTAGGGTGGCATCATAATCATGGCAGAAGGTGAAAGGCACTTCTTACAGGGCAACAGGCAAGAGAGAATGAGAACCAAGTGCAAGGGATTTCCCCTTATAAAACCATCAGACCTACTGAGACTTAATCACTACCACAAGAACAGTATTGGGAAAACTGCCCCCATGATTCAATTATCTCCCATCAAGTCCACCCACAACATGTGGGAACTATGGGAGCTAGGATTCAAGATGAGATTTGGGTGCGGACACAGACAAACCATATCAATTAGTTATTGAGAAAGGAATATTGAAATCTTAAATTATGATTGTGGATTTTTCACTTTCTCCTGAAATTTTTATCAGTCTTTCCTTTCTGTATGTGAAACTCTGTTATTACAGATATAAATGTTTAGGATTAATATCTGCTATTGGTGGATCAGCTCTTTATTATTTGAAATGATTTTTATTCCTGATAGTAACTTTTTATCCGCAATCTATTTTGCCAGAGATTAACATTCCTTTTGCAGCTTCCTTTGGATTAATTTTGGGATAATAGATCTGTTTACATACTTGTAATATGGCTATGTCTTTATGTTTAAAGTGTGCTTCTTATAACCAATATACAATTAGATCTTGGTCTTTTTAATTCAGACTATTTCTCCTTTTAATGAGGGTATTTACACCACTTATTTTAATACAATTAATGATATGATTTTTAGTCAATCATCTTGTTTTATTTGTCCATTTTATCTCTATCACTTTTTCTTCTTTTTCTGCCTTATTTTGGGTAAATTGAGTATTTTTTATAATTCTGTTTTGTTAGATTATTAGCTATTAAACTTAACTGGTTGCTTTCAGATTCAGAGTGTCCATTTCCTTACATTATCTTAATCTACTTTCAAATGATATTATACCACTTAATGTGCAATATAAACTATCTTAGTATAACAGTTCTCGAATCAGACCTTCGTGTTGTTATCAAACATTGTATTAAAGTGTATGTCATAGCCTCCACAGTACAATGCTATTATTATTGTTTAAACCAATTCTTAAAGAGATTTAGGTTATAAGAAAACACATGTATAAATTTGGCCATGTGTTACCATTTCTAGTGTTCTTCATTTCTTTGTCTAATTCCATGTTTCTATGTAGCATCATTTTATTCCTGTCTTTTCATCTAACATTTCTTACAGTATATGTCTGCAGGTGAAAAATTATATCAGTTTTTATGTGTCATAAGAGGCCTTACTTCACCTTCCCTTTGATTTATATTTTACTGGGCTTAGATTTCTAAGTTGACAGCTTTTTGTCTTCAAACACTTTAATGATATTATCCGAGTGTCTTTTGGTTTACATCTATTGACATCTTTATATTTGTTCTTTTTTTTGGAATACATTGTTTTCCTCTAGTTGTTTTTAAGAGTTTTCTCTTTTTCACTGATTTTGAGATATTTGATTATGTGCTTTGTAATTTTCTTGATTATGTGCTTTGTGATTTTCTTCATTATGCTAATATTTGAAGTTCTCAGCTTCTTGGATCTGTGGTTTTATAATTTTCACCAAATTTTAAAATGTTCAGTCATTATTAATTCAAATGTTTTTGGTTTTCCCTCTATCCCTTCTTATTTTTAAGTTTCTAGTCATATATATTTTAGCCAACTTGTTATTGTCACAAAACTCATTAATGGTATTTTCATTTTTAAATTATCTGCATTTCATTTTGAACAGTATTTTTTAATATATATATATCTTAAACTACAGATTTTTTTTCTCCTGTAATATCTAACCAGCCACTAATGCCACCCATTTTTCTACCTCAGACGTTGCAGTTTTTAACCCTCATTCAATTTACATCTTTTAATATGCTAACATTTTTCACTTAACTTTATGAACACATTAAATAAAATTATAACTGCTGTAGTGTCCATGTCTGCTAATTCTATCATCTACTAGTGCTGTTATTTTAAAGTGGTTGATTTTTCTCTTCATTATCAGACATACATTCATGATACTTTGTATATGTGATAATCTTGACTGGTGATCTACAGACTCACTTTGATAAATATGACTATAATATTTATTGCTCTCAAATATAAATACAAGTTAATAGGAAACATGAAACATATTGAAAATTTTGATTAAGGCATTGCAAAATAGAAGGTAAATGTTGGACTATATAACTTACATATTCTCTTTAAAAAAAAAAAAAAAAAAACCTTTTTAAAATTTTACTTTAAGTTCCAGGATACAAGTGCAGAGCTTGTAGGTTTGTTACATGGGTGTATGTCTGCCACTGCGGTTTGCGGCACCTATCAACCGTAATCTAGGTTTTAAGCCCCACATGCATTAGGTATCCATCCCAGGGATATCCCTCCCCTTGCCCCCCAAGTCCCTGAAAGGTCCCGGTGTGTATTGTTTCCCTTCTTGGTCCATGTGTTCTCATTGTTCAACTCCCACTTACGAGTGAGAACATGTGGTGCTTGGTTTTTCTGTTCCTGTGTTAGTTTGCTGAGGATGATGGTTTCCAACTTCATGCATGTCCCTGCAAAAGACATGATCTTATTCCTTTTTATGGCTGCATAGTATCCCATAATGTATATTAAAGAAAATATACCATAGTGGTATATGAAAATGTGGTACATTTTACAACCAGTCTAGCATTGATGGGCATTTGGGTTGGTTCAATGTTTTTGTTATTGTAAATAGTGTTGCAATAAGCATACATGTGCATGTGTCTTTATAGTAGAATGATTTCTATTCCTTTGGGAATATTAATGGGATTGCTGGGTCAAATGGTATTTCTGGCTCTAGATCCTTGAGGAATCACCACGCTGTCTTCCACAATGGTTGAACTAATTTACATTACCATCAAAAGTGTAAAATAGTTCCTATTTCTCCACAGCCTCACCAGCATCTACTATTTCTTGACTTCTAGTAATCACCACTCTGACTGGCATGAGATGGTATCTCATTGTGGTTTTGATTCGCATTTATCTGATGATTAGTGATTTTAAGCTTTTTTTCATATATTTGTTGGCTGCATAAATGTCTTCTTTTGAGAAGTGTCTGTTCATATCCTTTGCCCACTTTTTGACGGGGTTGTTTTTTTCTTGTAAATTTGTTTAAGTTCCTTGTAAATTGTGGATATTAGACCTTTATAAGATGGGTAGATTGCAAAAATTCTCTCCCATGCTATAGATTGCCTGTTCACTTTGATGATAGTTTCTTTGGCTGTGCAGAAGCTCTTTAGTTTAACTAGATCTCATGTGATATTTTCTTCATAAAGTTTTTGCCCATGCCTATGTCCTGAATGGTATTGCCTAGGTTTTCCTCTAGGGTTTTGTAGTTTTGGGTTTTACATTTAAATGACTTAAATATTCTAATTCTGAAGATATTTCAAAGTGGTAGAAATGGATAGAGGAATAAAGTTTGATTGGAATTAGCACATGAAACCCAAAGGGCAAGTGTCTTAGTCACTTGTATAAAAAAATTCGGACTCATATAAAACATGCGAGGAGTAATTAAATTTCTAAGTCTAGAAATTTCAATCATTTTGGAATTAAATTTTTATACATTGTCAGACCTGAATTTTGATTGTAGTCAGTTCTATTTTGTACATCTTATATTATGTTTTCTAAGTTCTGTATTTCTTAGTATGTGAACTCCATGAGTATTAAAAGAAATAGTTCAACTTTTTATAATAATAAAATGCAATATTATGCCTATTAATCCTGCTTACAGTAGAATTATAACAGTATTCATTTAAAATTTTATAATTTTACTTGAAAGCATACATCTGAAATTTTAAGTATATTAATGTAAAAGAAATATGGACAAAGTAATTGCATATTTGACTGGATATGTTGCCATTAACAAGTAATATATTGCCATAAGGGCATTAAATCCTACAGACAAGAAAGGAAATATTAAATGGAAAACTTATGAATGAACAGTGCATAAATCTGGCTCTCAATCTCGTTTATAAGTAGATTATCATAGACTATTTGATGAAGATCGTCAATTATTTTTGAATTTTTTGATCAAAACAATATTCTCAGTACACTAAATAGATTTACTTTATATTGTATTCACCTTTATGACAACAAATGAGTAAGAAAATGAAAGAATATCCTTAAAGTGCAAATATACTAATAATTTTAGAATTAAAATATGAATTTACATTGCATTTCACAGGCCATTCAGCTATCAAGAGACAGATTCAAGAGAAAACTTTCAGTCATGTGATTGGGAATCCTTATTCAAAGGATGAGAATGTCATTATCAGGAGGTTACATAATGGCATAACAGTAGGTATAAGGTAATATAGCAAGAATGCAAAACTCTCAAATATGGGAGAGTTTTTAAGTGAGGGTTAAATGGTAAGGAAAGCACTTAATGGGAATTCTATGCTACAGGACTTACAGAATGTAGAAAACCAGGCAACCTCACAGAGATGGCTACAGTGAAAAGTCAAGTTGCATTGAAGATGGTGTACAGAATGCATTCCATTAATAAACTGATCATATAAGGTATCTGTTTCAGGGAATAGGATTCCATAGGCCATTAAAAAATAAAGAGACTCTCTTACTTGGTATGTTAATATTTACAAATTAATGAATAAACATACCAATAAATATCTCATTTAATTCTTAAACATCACTCTAAAGAAAGTAGTATTACATCATCTAAACTTCGAAAATGAGAAAACTGGGTCTTAAGGATTTTTGCTAAGTAACCTATCGAAGTTTGCATAACTAGTACGTGCAGAAGCCAAAAGTCATACCTGGGCAATGTGATTTCAAAGTGTTCTTATGAAGTATGTGTGCTGTGCTGCTTCAGTATCTGAGGTATGGAATAACTAATAAACCTTGGACTTTTTCTAAACATCCCACTTCTGTAAATGTAACCTAAGATCATATTAGCACTATTGACAACACAATTACACTATTCACACAAATGAAGCATAAAATAAATCAAGCATTCCTGTATCTTTTTCTTTTTCATGTGAAACTAAGATACATTTTTCTGAATTTGTATTAAGCTCTAAACACAGGATTTCACATTTTATCTTCTTACAGTTCATTTTATTTTGTGTCAGACAACAATGTGTTCTGAAAATTATTCTGTAATCACATACATAGGTATCTTTCCAAGGAAATTTTTAAAATAAAATTTAAACCTAGCACAACATAAAATGTAGATTATACAAATTTAAGAATATAATAACAGGGCTGAACATGGTGGCTCATGCCTGTAACCCCAGCAATTTGGGAGGCTGAGGCAGGCGGATCACCTGAGGTCACGAATTCAAGACCAGCCTGGCCAACATGGTGAAACCGTGTCTCTACTAAATACAAAAAATTAGCCAGGTATGGTGGTGCGTGCCTGTAATCCCAGCTACTTGGGATGCTGAGTCAGAAGAATCACTTGAACCCAGGAGGCGGAGGTTGCAGTGAGCCGAGGTTGCACCATTGCACTCCAGCCTGGGCAGAGCGAGACTGGACAGAGCAAGACACTGTCAAAAAAAAAAAAAAAAAAAAAAAAAAAAAAGGCTGTAATAACATTAAATAGGTATTCATAAAAACTATCATACCATAAATAGTGTTATTGAAAAGAAAGAATTAGCAACTAAGGTAGGCTCTTTCATAATTAAGCAGTTTTGCACATATCTTCTGGGTCACATATAGAATAGAGACAGGGAGAGTTCATTCCAGAGGATAAATGCCCAAGCACAGGGCCCCAGGTTATACACGCACCTGTATCCAAGGATTTACAATGGGAAATTAGCAATGACAGGAAATTGCCTATTTCTCTAAAACTGAATATGTCAAAGGGTCTGTCTGTGTCAATTGTTTCTGATAATATTAAAATTAAAATAGTAACTATACCTGTAGAGTCATGTACTATGCAAATGTAAAATTGTATTATTATATTATGAAGTGCCTTCTCTTAATTATTAAAAGGTTATAACTGAATATGAAGTAAAGAAGCCTCAATGATATCCTAATCTTGTTACATTACTAGAATGAATCTACTTTTGGCATGAAATAAATCATCTTTTCCGGGGTTAAACTACATAATTTTTTATGGACAGAGGTGAACTAACAAAACAGGATTCTATTTTTATGTTATAAAATTCACTAACATCTTTGTGCCCATACTAATTCACAGATGGCTTTTTAGCCTGCTGGCATCATTAAATAAATAAATAATCTCAATTTTATACAAGTTTTCTTAATTCTTTAAACAAGTACTTATTATTTAACAGCTACTATATGCCCACCCATCCATGTTCAGGGCACTTAAGTAATTTAGAAAGCAAGTGGATGCCTTGTATTAAATTATTTACAACCATCCACAAGTCAGTTGCTGAATATATTTCTGAAACCAACCTAACCAACTAGAGCATTCTGCTGAGCCCAAAAAGAGCAAAGTCTTCTATTCAAAACAGAATTAAGTTATGCACTATTGCTATATAATTCAGTCAAATAGTCTTGATATATATTTTCCCAACCAGAAAACATGTGAAAATGACTTTGACTCTTTTCCCCTAACATTATGCAAATTTGAAAGGAAATGCAGTAATCTTTCATGTCATATTGATTATTTTTGGCTTTCACTGACTCTAACAAGGTAAACCAGTGTGGGATTTTACACCTTTTTAGAAACAGCTTCTGCAAAACATGTTATTATTAGCTTCATCTGCAATTATAATTTCAACACCACATTTTGCCAGAATAGAAAGAGAGGCCAAGAAAAACAGAAACCATAAATGAGAAACAGCTTGGTCATGGATTCAGGTGCCAGCAATTTATTCAGTTTATTGGATTCAGGTTGCATCCCTGCTTTGTAAATAATTTCATTTTTCTTAAGTACCCTTTATAAATGAACTGTTTGTTTACAAAGATTTTAAGTTTGGGAAATTCCTTTTTTTAACAACTAGTTAACAGATTTTGAGTATTACTATCTAAAATAGTAATTATCTATCTAAAATATTGTTTCTATTTTTCTTATTTTTCTTCCAATCCTCTCTATAAATATTTAATCATTGTTGGTATCCCCCAATTATGATATTGAGGAAATTCCTTAATTTCTTTGCGCCTAGTGACCCTTAGTCAGTTGGTAATTAATTAATTTTGTCACGCTATATGAAATCCCTATCAAACACTTTGTACTCAACAACACAGGGCCTGTGGTCCACAGCAGTGATCTTTCCTTCAGGTTAATTCAGTATTTGGAATTTGTGGGACAAGTTTTAGAAGTTGTTATTATGTATGATATATAGAAATACAGTTAAATTCTCAATTTTTTTGCCTTGCAAGTAAAAAAGTCAGATATATAACATATTTAAACTATGTGAATTTGATCACAGTAAGGTAATAAGGGACATTCCTCAAAGAATAATTTATTTTAGATTTCTTTCCCCTCCAATGAATAATGGCTAACTACTTACTCATCTACCTGACAGGGGTAGTTCTAATGTGAGAGAGACGATACTTATACAATGTGCTTAGTGTAAATACATGGTAGCAGTAACAGCTTTTGTAGTTTTTGTTATCATTGCAGTTCTGTTGTTATAGCTACATTTTTGAACATGTATTTTATTTAACTCGTTAATCAATCAAAAAAAACAATAAAATGTTACAACTGGCTCCTGTTCTATTTTTAATTGGCCATCTTCCAAAGAGTTTCACCGTCTTTCTTTCCATTTCTACCGCTAGATTTAAAGTCTTGGCTGATTATCAACCTATTTTTATTCTTTTTAGCCTTTGACAGTACCTTTGCTTTATTTTTTTATTTTTTTATTTTTTTTGGCAAGGGCTTAGGAGGGAAAACTTTATTCCCATAATCCATATGGTTCTTACTAAAGTATAAAATTCTTCTCTACTTAATTTTGAGTGTTTCCTCCCTGAGGAATCTGACTACTGTATCTCAGATACAGACTTTTTATATTTCAACTGTCACACAGAAGAACAAGGTATCATTCTTCAGTGAACCCTATAATTTAGACTCCTACTAGCCATCTCACTCAAGGAAGAGCCATTCACCTGTATAAATGACACAGGGCAGGCAATCCCAATAATTGGGGCTTAGCCTGGGAGGGTTCTTGACTTCACCCAGGAAAGAATTCAGTGGCAAGCTGGTGGTATCAGACAGCAACTTGTATTGAAGCAGCCATGTACAGCAGCAGCTGCAGCAGAGTTACTGTTCCTTGCAAAGCAGGGCTACCCGATTGGCAGTGTGTCCACAGTAGCAGCTGAAAGGCAGTTCTGCTGTCATATTTATATCCACTTTTAGGTGCATGCAAAGTAAGGGGCAGATTATACAAAAATTCCTAGGAAAAGGGTGGTAACTTCTGGGTTGCCCGATTGTTGCCATGGGCAACTTACTGCCAAGGGGCAGTAAGTTCCAGGTGTTACTATGGCAATGGTAAACTGACATGACACACTAGTGGGCATGTCTTATGGAAAGCTGCTTCCACCCCTTCCCCATTTTAGCTAGTCCTCAATTTGGTCTGGTATCTAAGCACTGCCTGCAGAGTTCTATTCCACCTCCTACCTCATAAGATTTTCTAGGTCCAGTCTTAATAAGTTCTGCTTCTCTGTTTTCCCACCAGTGTTTTATTGATATTCTGGCATACTCATGATAAACTCATGAGTACAAGGATAAAGAAGGACCAGCAGGCAGGCTCACTGTTCTGAGTTACTTGTTCTTCTGGGGTTTTATTCAAGAGTTATATATGTATAGTACCTTAGTAAGCCACAAACTAAATGCCTTCTCATATTTATAATAGAAAGATACATACAAGCTTATAAGTGAACATAAATCTTTGTCATCTTTATCCAACCAACCCACAGAAATCAAACAGAACTCCTGGTTTAGGTTAAAAACTGGGCAGTATAATTTTTTTCTCATATTTCAGAATTGAATTAATTAAATTGGAAATAAAAGAAAGAAAACTCCAGAGCAAAATATTGGTCATTGTATTACGAGCAACAAAAAAAGAAAATGGAAGGATAATGGAACCAAGTGGGACGTATACCTTGCTTGTTCACATATTTGCCTTCTAACACCCTTCCCTTGTTGTGGTTATTAATATGGGTCCAGGGACAACTAGAAAGAGCTACATGCAATTAAACTTACAAAATCTCGTGATATTTGATTGAATTTATTATTTCTCCAAAAATCTTTATGCCTAAATGACCTGTCGTGTCCGGCTATTGCTTATATTCCTAGTCTTATTTTATACCAATTTCCTGTTTCCCTGCCTGCTCCTTACCCTTGATGGTAGCCATGGAAAGTGTTCTTAAGTTCCTCAAAAGTGTCACCTAATTTTCCACCTCAGAGTCTTTGCATGAAATGTTCATGCCCCAGCTCTTCACCTAGCAAAATTATACTTGGATCTCGACTTAAATGTGATCTCTACAAAGAAGCCTTCTTTAATGCCCATTCTATATTCCCTCCTCAAATGTAGTTTTGCTTTGTTTTGCTTTCATAATGTTTATCAGTTTTTATCTCTGTATAGATTTGGGTGACAATGTTTTTACTATCATTCCTTTAGTGTTTATCCCAGTGAACTGAACTTGATTAACAGTGAGAAAACACATTAGCTCACTTGAGAGCAAATCCAGAGGTAGGTCAGACTTTGAGGTTGTTTTGATTCAGTGGTAAGTTAGATTGTACAATGGCTGCCAGTAACTTTATATCTCCTTGCTCATATTTAGCCACAGGGAGAGAGCTGGGTTCACTGACTTAAGGCCTGAGCAAAACACTCCTAAAAGTAAAACTAATCTCACATTTCACTGGACAACATTGGATCATAAGCTTAAACTTGAGCTGATCACTGACCTGGCAGATGCAGTTTCCAAGACTCTGACCCATCCTTGAAGCTGAGTTTGTGAAGATTTCTCTGAGGCATAGATGGTGTGGGAGAGAGATAGATACATAACCAAGTTAGCATTCTGTTAGAAAGAATAAAAAGGAAATCAAAGCTGGGTAAACAATTGCAATAACACCATATTACTATGTACACAGAACCTGTTTATCTTGTTTGAACTGTGTAATGTTATCATCAGCTTTGTTTTTAATGTTTTTAAATGCTGTGATTCCATTATTTACTATTCAAGTTAACAAATGTCATTTCTACTACCTTGCAGGATGAGAATTTAGATGAATTTAGATGCACATTTATATGTAGCTAGAAGCATATTTCCCATCAAAACTGACTACAAAACTCATTTTCTAAATCTATGTCCTTCCCAGGAAGGTTAAACATAAATAATGCCTGATGCTATTCATCTTTGACAGGACAGGCCACTATAACAAAAATACTATAGTCTTGGTGGCTTAAACGAGAGACATTTATTTCTCACATATCTGGAAGCAGGGAAGTCCCAGGTCTAGGCTCCAGAAGAGGCTATGTCTAGTGAGGGCCTGCTTCCTGGCTGGTGGACAGCATCCTTTTTAAGGTATACTCACATGTCCAAGACTGAAATAATTTCTCTCATATTTCTTTGCATAAGGGCACTAATCCTATTTATGAAAGTGTCACTCTCACAACATAATCACCTCCCACAGTCCCAATCTCTTAAAACCACCACAATAGGGATTAGGTTACAACATATGAATCTGGGGTGGGGGATACAAACATGCAGTCTATAGCACTATCTATTAAGAAAGTTGTTTTAATTCCTTACTCTGAAAAATTTCAGTTTACTAAGTAATTAGGAGAATTGTAAATAAATTCTAGAAGAAATTGGAAACTATAATGTCAAATCATGTAATATTTCACTTAAAATACCCTTAGTTCTACTTAGGATTTATGTAACCACATTATGTCTAAGATAGTTAACTACAGAGCAGTAAGAGCATGTGGATTTCAGGTAGAGAGGTGCAAGACAAAAAAAAAAAAAAAAGTGCATGGTTGCACGTCTCCAGGTGTGCTCCGAGGTCACAAAAGCACAAAAGTCAAAACTGCATTCACAAGAGTCAATATAGCACTGCAGAGAGATCTGCAGGAGGTTGGCTTGTAGCAAAACATTCAAAGCTCAAAGCCTGATCTCAAGGTCACCCCAATTCCAGGAGTCTGAGCTGTCTTTATAGCTCAGATTGTAGTGAGAGAGGAAAGCTATCCTAGAGTGATAATTAAAACTAAATTGAAATACTTTGTGAGCTCTTCTCTAAAAGAACTCTATTAAAACCTCTATTGCCAATGTAGAATGTATTTGCATTTGCAGAAGTTAGTGGAGATGAGTCAAAGTTTCTATTCTACATGTATTTTATATCAGCAAGTTCAAAGAAATACAATGAATCAACTTTGTAAGCAGGCTTATACACACACATGCAAAGATACGCATGATGCATAGATACACACACATACATACACACGTACATACACACACATACAGATACTTGAACTTAGATTTATTGCAGGAAAAAATGGAAAATCATTTGTGGTCAGCATACCAGTTATTATGTCCAGAAATAAGCATTAAATCACGGTCTTATGTAATCCAGAGTAATTTTAGTTGTTACCATTTCTGTTGCGTGTCTACTCTATACCTGGCATTTACATTAGCCAAAGGCTTCCATGCTAAGATTGTGCAGTTTTGGCACTGTTCACAAGTGACTGTCCACAAAGGTAGAGAAACCTACACAGTCTAGCTAGGGTTATGCTCTTTACAGCAGGATGCATCTATCCCAAAGTGGTACCTTTTTCTAATTCATCCACGAAAAGAGGACGCTTTTTTTCTAACCTACACAAAATTGCTGCACATGCTAACAGTTGTGTTGGCATTATCTATTAGACCTGGCAACAAATCCTACAATGTAGATGTTATGAATTCCATGTAACCTAAAACATTCTGACATGGATTATTCTTTAAGTAGTCACGTAAAACAATATGAGCCTATCCCATTCTCCTAATTCTGAAAACTCAAGAGGCCTCAATATGTATTTGGATTCCAGTATTCAGCTGATGTGATAATCTGTTGGTTATAATTTTGTGTATTACTCTGGCTGGCTCTCTACCAGTCCTGTGACTACTGTCATCTCACAACATCATGTTATTCCATAGGAAATCATGACCTTTTCATCTGAGTTACCACCTAGGGCAGTAAATCACACACAAGCTATTAGTAACAAACTCATCAAGGTCTCTGGATGAGGAAGAGAAATTACAAAACACATCATCAACTATTTAAAATCAAATATCACACATCATTTATTATTTTTATCACTTCCGCAAGAGAGTTTTTAACCAGCTATGAGGTTCCACAGCCCTAGTCTGACACCAGAATTCCAAGACTCCATTTCTTCCAGCCAAATCTCTTTCTGAGCCTCCCCAAAACAACTCTACTGGGAACTAACATATTGCTCACAATTTCTTAGTTCTTTATTATACAGAATTAAATTGTTTTTTTCTCAACTTTTTCCCTACGACTACATAGAGCTAATCTTTCATAACCTTGTTATTTTAGATTAAATTCTCCATCATCCATGAAATGTAGATGTGACTTCAATTGTTATTTCTTCTCTAGATAGCAACCTTTTCTTTTCTGATGCATTGTTTCTACAAATGAGAAAACTGAGACCGTAAAACTTACATGAGATTACTTAGACTCCAAAGTCTACTCTGTTTTCACTAAACACCAATTTGAAAACAATTTAGCACATAACAAGAAGAAATTCTGGACTTGAACAGAACCTTTATGCTAATATTCAGGAGGAAATTATCATATGAACTCCTTACATTCAACATAATAAACATCCTTGAGCACCAACAATATAAGAGGGGCAGATCCCTACAATTATGGATTCATGTTCTACTAAAAGATACCAACACTGAACAAATAAATACAAATAAATATATATATTGCAATTAGTACTAATTATTATGAAGGGAAAGAATGGGAAGCTATGAACTAATAACAGAGAAGACATTTTAAAATGCAGCTAATCCTTTCTATGCCCTTTGAAACATAAGGCAAAATTATTTCCTAGATGTTTTTAATACCCTGGATAATTTTTTAAACCCCAGAAACTATATGAGCCCTATATACATATTTAACTGCTACTCTAATTTCCTAATTAAGTTGTTCCTCTCTTTTACAAACCTGCCTTAAAACAAAATATAACATATATGAACAAGCAAACAAACCCACAAATAATAACTCTGTAGAAACCATCTACTTTCTCTTATCTCTACTCACCAAGCTGGATCCCTTGAGAATAAATCACATAACAGAGCAACAAACTGAGATCATCTTTAGTGCATGATTACATGCACTTGAAAGCAGTTTTCCTATGAAGTTAATATGTTTCCTTGATTAAACCCTTCTCTCACCACTGAATCTGTAACACTTAACACTTGGATGAAGCCCAGGCCTTCTCGCCATAGAGGAAGACAGGAAATATCAGATGGGAAGTCTTACTCTTTCTGCCTCTAAACCTCAATGTATCTACACCCATATTTTCCTGCATTTTAACTGTTACAAAACACACATCTTCATACCTAATGCCAAGCACTTTGTGCTCTGAATCTCATCCCCTCAGCCTTCTCAGAAAACACATGATATTTATTGTCCTTGCTCTCTTTTGCTATCTTTATCTCATGCTTCCTACCAGATAAATAAAATAAACAAACAAACGACAAAAACCCACCTTCAATCTACATTTCCCAACGGTTGCTTTTACTCACTCTATGCCTTCTCAGGCAAACTTCTCATAAGAAAAGTCATTAACTTCGCTTCCTGGCCCACCATTCACTCCAACTCTGCCCAAATGAGTTTCCACTTCTCTATTACGCAGCTAGTTATGGAATGAAGGTTGTGTCTCCAGAAAAATTCCTATATGGAAGCTCTAATCCGCAGTGTGGCTCTGTTTGGAGACAGTGTTCCTAAAGAAGTAATTAAGGTTAAATAAAGTCATAAGAGTAGAACCCTGATATAATAGGATTCATGTTGCTAGAAGAGACACAGTGAGAGGTGACAATGTGCTAGCAGTCCTCACTCTCAGCACCTCCTCCCTCTCGGCATCCACTCTGGAGGCACTTGAAGAGCCGTTCAGCCCGCCACGGCACCTTGGGAGCCCCTCTCTGGGTTGGCTGAGGCCGAAACTGCCTCCCTCTGCTTGCCGGGAGGTGTGGAGGGAGAGGCGGGAACAAGGGCTGCGCCTGGTGCTGGCGGGATAGTGTGAGTTCCGGCGGGTGCGGGCACGGGCTTGGTGGGCCCCACACACTGAGTGGCCAGGCTGTGTTGCCGGCCCAGGGCAGTAAGGGGCTTAGCACCCGGGCCAGCAGCTGCTGAGGTTGTGCCTGGTCCCCCAGCAGTGCCGGCCAGCCAGCGCCACACTCAAATTCTCGCCAGGCCTTAGCTGCCTCCCAACTGGGGCAGGGCTCAGGACCTGCAGCCTGCCATGTCTGAGCTCCTCCCCCTGCGGTGGGCTCCGGGGCGGCCTGAGCCTTCTGACTGTTGCCGCCCCCTGCTCTTTGGCCCGGTCCCCTTGACAGCCCAAGGGCTGAGGAGTGCAGTCACTGCTGGGTACTGGCGGGCAGCTCTGCCTGCAGCCCTAGTGCAGGATCCACTGGGTGAAGTCAGCTGGGCTCCTGAACTGGGTGGGGACTTGGAGAACTTTTATATCTAGCCTGAGGATCATATGTGTACCAATCAGCACTCTGTATCTAGCTAACCTAGCCAGGACGTGGAGAACTTTTTCTTCTAGCACTCTGTGTCTAGCTCATGGTTTGCAGGTATACCAATTAGTACTCTGTGTCTAGCTCAAGGTTTGTGAATACACCAATTGGTACTCTGTATCTAGCTAACCTAGTGGAGACTTGGAGGACTAGCACTCTGTGTCTAGCTCAAGGATTGTAACGCACCAATCAGCACTCTGTGTCTAGCTCAAGGTTTGTAAATACACCAATTGGTACCCTGTATCTAGCGAATTAGCTCTCTGTGACTCTGTGTCTAGCTCAAGGATTGTAAACGCAGCAATCAGCACCCTGTCAAAATGGACCAATCAGCTCTCTATAAAGTGAACCAATCAGCTCTCTGTAAAATGGACCAATCAGCAGGATGTGGGTGGGGCCAGATAAGGGAATAAAAGCAGGCTGCCCGAGTCAGCAGTGGCAACCGGGATGGGTGGGTCCTGTCCCAGAACTTGAGAGCTTTATTGTTTCGGTCTTTGCAATAACTCTTGCTGTTGTTCATTCTTTGGATCAATGCTGCATTTATGAGCTGTAACACCACCACAAAGGTCTGCAGCTTCACTCCTGAAGCCAGCAAGACCACGAACCCACCAGAAGGAAGAAGCTCCAGACACATCTGAACGTCTGAAGGAACAAAGTCTGGACACACCATTTTTAAAAACTGTAATACTCACCGCGAGAGTCCGTGGCTTCATTCTTGAAGTCAGTGAGACCAAGAACCCACCAGTTCCGGACACAACAGGAGGGCTCCCTCTCTCACTCTATACATGCAAACGTAGAAGAAACAGCATATGAGAACACAGTAAAAAGGTGGTTGTCTGGCCCACTCAGAAGAGGGGCCACACCAGAAATTGAATCTGTTGGCATATTGATCTGGGATTTCTATGGCCAAAATTATGAGAATATAAATTTTTGTTGTTTAAGCCACACACCCTGTGGTATTTTATTCTCACAGTCAGAACTTACTAGTGCACAGTTCTTGAAAATGTCACTGAAACCACCATATCGCTAAATTTAATGGACATGAGTACAAAGGTTTTTGTCTACCATATCTAGAGTTGGGGTAGAGAAGACTTTCTTAGAGAAGCAAATTTGAGTTGAAATGTTCAAGTTTAGTAGATAGTTTATTATGTAAGAAGGTGGATGTAATGGATACATTGTAGTGAATTTATGCAATGGAACACCATACAACAATGAAATTGAACAGAGTACAACTGCATCGATAGTAATGAATCTCACAAGTAGAATATTTGAATACAAAAATAAAATATGAAATTTCATAATAAGAAAACTCTCATTAACATTAATTGAACAAATACTTGTGAGTACTACCACTGTACTAGGCACTAAGAATGCAGATGTGAACAGAAGCAGCACATGCGTATTCTCATAGAGCTTACATTCTAGTAAGTGGGAGACTGATAATGAACATCAAACAAATGGACAAAAATAATGTCAGATAGTTATAAGTGTGTGATGATAATGGTGTTAGTCACTGAGTTTCCTCCTTTGGAACATTCCCCTTCTATATTTACCTAGCTGTTCTTCTGCATCTCTGGATGTGTTTTTCTTAGGCATATGTGCTGCCCTATGTTCCCCTAGATAAGATATAGATATTGAAAATTCTCCAATCTTGATCTTGGGTATTAGGCATCTTCAAATAAGATATCATATTTAATTACTATATTACAAATAACGCCCAATGTTGTATCTTCAGCTGATACTCTTCCTTAGAGATATATATGCATCTACATCTTCCTTCGAGTGTCTTAAATACATCTTACTCTGTTCCCCCGCCCAAAAATAAGCCTAAAGCATCCTAGAAAAATATCTCAGCCACCATGATCAATTAATTACCAGTTTAAATACTAAATACCTTTCAAAACATCTTTTCTCTTCAACCTTGATTGTTTATTTACTAACCCTGCTGAAAATCCTCCTAGTCAGGTCTGTCTCCCCACTTATAACCCCACTTGTGTGCCAGGGCTTTTTTTAAAAATGAAAATATGAATATGAGTTATCCTATAAGCAACACATTTCCACCAGTTTAAATATAATGAATAAAACTGTAAGAATATTTTAAGACTTGATAAAAGCCCTTATAATCTTCTAAAACATGCTCTCATTTTTTGACCTCCTCACTACCTAAACAGCACACACGTCTTTGATTTTCTCAAATGCACATAGTCTGCCACCTCCAAGCTTTTCAATAGGATTTTTATTCTGCTTGAGAAAAGATTTTTTCCAAACTTCTTATATAATAAACTATCTACTAAACTTTAACATTTCAATTCAAATTTGCTTCTCTAAGAAAGTCTCCTGTATCCAAACTCTAGATATTATAGACAAAAACCTTTGTACTCATTAAACTCACATCTTGAAAGGGAAAAACAGACAATAACCAAATCAAATAAATAGAATATTAGCAACCCAGCAATTTTACTCCCAAATATACATAATAAACAGGAATATGTAATATCAAATACACATATGGTAGTGTTTATACAAATATATAATATCAAATATCAAAAAAAAAATACAGCAGTGTTGATAGCAATATTATTGACCCCACACTGGAAAAATCCCAAATGCTCTTCAGAATGGATACATTGTAGTGAATTTATACAATGGAACACCATACAACAATGAAATTAAGCAGAGTACAACTGCATCGATAGTAATGCATCTCACAAGTATAATATTTGAACACAAAAATAAAATATGAATCTTATGTCTTATTTAACTTATATAGAGTTTAAAGGTAGAAAAAATAGTGTTAGAAATCAGGATCATGGTTACCATTGTCTGGCATGGCAGTGACTAGAAGGGGATAATTAATATTCTGTTAATTGTTCTGGGTTCTGATTATAAGGATTGGTTCACTTTGGTGTATGCATTGAGCTGTACATTTATAGGTTGTGACTGTCGTATGTATACAGTACTTCAAAAATTTTATTTAAAAATGTATAATACATCATGTTGATTAAATAGAATGAAATGAAGCTAAAAATGAAGACCAAAATGCTATAGGAGGAACATGGTTTGACAGTACTGGTAACTATTTTAAATAGGGTAATCAGAGAATGTCTCACTAAGAAGGTGACTTTTTAAGCAAAAATATTAAAATGAGGGAAAATGTCATGTGGATATCTGGGAGAGCATCTTCTAAAGAAAAGAAAATCACAGTGCAAAGCTCCTTGAGATGTGAGTCAACCTAGCATTTTCAAGGAACAAAAAGGAGGCCAATATGGCTGAATTTAATGATCAAGGGAGGAGGCACACAGAACTAAGACAGAGAGGTAATGGGAAGCGTTTAAACCAACTCAATAGACCCGTAGACCGTTTCGTGGTTTTTGTTATGTTTGGTCTGTTCTCCCATCCTGCCCCCCCAATAAACATATAAATTGACCCTTCTGGTCTTAAAGCTTAAAATTTACATTTGTTTCATCTGAGTTTCTTCCTCAGGAAAGGACAATTAGGCCTCTCAAAAAGTATTAAAGAACTGAAACTCACCATATCGTCGCATCTAGACAAGGAGCTCAGGTCCTTTATTCATCATGATTTCTTCATTACCCCTCCCAAATTTCTTCCCTGTTATTTAAACCTGTCAGATTTAATCTATCAGGCAGATGAATTTGAGACTGATCTCCCACCTCCTTGGCTGCAGCACCTTGTTAAAGCCTTCTTCCTTGGCAATAATCATTGTCTCAGTGATTGGTTTTCTGTGTGGTGAGCAGCAGGACCTAACCAGAACTCCTGGTGTTTCAATAACAGTGAAACCAAAAATTTCAAGACCTGCCCATCATTTAAAGGGTTTTGAATTTGTAGAAGTTTGTTCCAAAGGGAACCATCTTTTTTGTGACGCTGCCTTCTGCATTGAACCTAGCCTGGCCCTGTGTAACTAGTAGTGTGGCATTCATTACTTAGTTATAAGAGGTACTGCTTCTACCTGTGTCTCTTAGAATGCTCACTCTCAGAGAAACTAACCACATGTAAGAAGTCTACCTTGAGATTTTCATATTCTGAGAAAGTCCAAGCTAGCCAAGAGGAAAGCCACATGTTGGGAGAGAACATAGCCAGCCCTCAGCTGCTTTAGCCATCACAACTAAGTCACCAGATCTCTAAATGAAGAAGTCATCTTGGATGTCCAGTTCCATGAATTCAGCAAACCTTATGAATCCAACCCTAGCTGCATTTGACTGCAATCACATGAAAGATCTTAAGTAAGAACCACACATCTGAATGCAGCCAATCCCAGAACCCTTGACGTAATAAATTGTTATTTTAAGCCACTACATTTTGGGGTGGTTTGTTACTCTGTAATACCTAATAAAAACAGAATTTTTCTCTAAATGAGACAGAAAGCCATTGGAAGATCCTGAGCAGAGGTATGACATATCTTGAAGGATTACACATGTGTGATGTGGTGTGAAAAGAATTATTGGAGGGCAGTGGCAGAAGTAGGAAGATTGCTTAAAATTCTGTTGCTTTCTTTGCACTTCTTATAACACTTTAACGGTTCTAATTAAATATTTCATTTTGTAACTTTTTAATATATTTCTTTTTGCTAGACTATAGCTTTATGAAAGGATGTAGATTTTGTTCACTGGTAAATCTTCAGTGTCTGGGAGATGCCCAATAAGTATTTATTGAAAAAATATATGACTATATGAATGAATAAATGATGGATGAATGAATGAATGCTTTAGATGTCTAACTAAAGAAAGATTTCATTCCTGAATGTCTTCCTGGTTTTGAGTTTCTCTTTTCCTTTAATCTGCTAATTTCTGTTTCCATTTCTCTCAACTTAATGACTGGTTTTAAAAATAATTTTCAATATCCACAAATAATGCATGGAAATGAGAATTCTCTCATCACTTACTGAAGAATTTGAATATAGAATAATTTTAACATTTTTAGATCCAAATGCAGACATAATAGGAAATGAAATATAACCATGACTGCAGTGAATAAGTATTTCTTTCTTATGAACCATTCTAAAGCCTACAGAATACTAACACCTTTTCTTTACTACTTTGCAGAGTGAAATATTCTAAAAAATCAAAGGAAGTATCTCTTTGGAAAATTGCATAAGAGCAAAAATTGGTTTATTCTAGCATTGCAGGTAAAGAGAACACTACATAAAGGATATAGACTAAAATAATTTTTAAAAAAGAAAATTAAATGTCCATATATCCAACTCTATTAGTTTCAAGAATTATCCCCTTAACCATGATTTACTTAGTTTTGCCTTATTTTAAATTATTTGTAGATGAATTATTTTACTATGTATGATTGCATATTTCAGCACCTCCATGTTTTTACCATAAGCCGTTGTTTTATCCAAGCTTCACGATGTGATCCCATGAATGTATGAGGACCACCTCCAGGTATCAATGGTAGGCTATTAAATAATGAGGTGTGAGAGTGGCTTTACAGTTAAAAAAATGTATCCACTTTTATATTCTGCCCTCTCCATTTCCATATCCCCAAGATCTGTTCCCAGATACATTCTCCAGGTCCTAACAGAAAATGTTAATTTTAGTTAATTTTTAGTTAATTCCCTAAGATACTGTACTTCCCCAGTTGGACTGTATGACATTCCACAAAACGTCGCATTGGTCTATGATACACATGACATCACATTAATCAGAAGTGTAAGCAGAAACTTTCATATATTCTTTACATCATGGTAAGCCACATGTAGCAGAGAGTGTAGCAGAGAGTAGGAAATAAATCCTAAAAGCATCTAAGTGCCGGCCACATTGTTGAAGTATTTAGAAATCCTGTGCCATGAGACATACTAAGATAGTCTCTTGTTCCAATTATCCATTGCTGCATATTAAACCACTTTTTAACTTAGAAAAACAACCATCATTAATTTTGTTCATGAATATGAAATTCAGGCAGGAAATAGCAAGAACAGCTCATCTCTGCTCCATGTAGCATCACCTTGGGCTGGAAGTTCACTCACATGGCTATCAGGTTTAGACGGCTGATTGTGAACTCAGCTGAAACTGTCAGCTGTGGATTTTCGTTCCTTGTCACATGGAACTCTTCTTGAGGCTTCTTGGGATTTCTCATAACATGTCAACTAGATTCCAATAGTGGTTGTCTCAAGAGGCCTGGGAAAAAAAACTGCAAGACTACTTATCACTTGGTGTCAAAAGCCCCATCTTTCGGCTGCATTACATTGATTAAATAAGTAACTAAGGCCAGCCCGAATTCAAAGGAAAGACAATTTGATTCAGTCTCTAAATGAAAGGAATAGCAAAAAAATGTTGCAGCTTTTTAAAAACTACCATATCATCCACGGGAAATGAGAAATGATTGCACTTTGAAACACCTACAACTAAAAAAACAATGGAGCATTTAGTAGACTTCTTTTAGACTTTGGAAATTGCACATTCAACACCTTGAAATACTCCTCCATCTCATTTATTGGATGACTTGAATGGATATTAGTTTTGAGTGGATCCCACAGCAAAAAGAATCTCTCTAAAATGTTCAAAACACAATGCAAGCACACCTGTCCTTTGACACATGTAACCTAGAAGAATTCCTGGTTCTAAAATAATTTGTGTTAGATAAGAATTCATGTGAAGTTTCTGACAAGCCCTATATAGAGAGTTGCGTCATGGATCTCAAGATCCTGGAGCAAAGCTGTCTGCAACAGAGATCTACTCACCATTAGCAAAGCAAATGCGGCATGTTATACAGCCCTAGCAAAGGCTGGTATCCTGACCATACAAGATGTTAAGTGATAATGTAACTAGCACCACCTTTAATAAACTGGTTACTTTCAGATCAACCAAATTATATAATTGAAATGGCATATTCAAGGTAGGGCATGAGACGTTCTAAGGGCACAAGACTGCCTTCTTACCTCTGTCATGTCAGCACCTGTTAACTTACACCTACGTTTTAAGGACGTTCCTCATAATCAGCCAACAAAGAGGGAAAAAAAACCTTAGGCTTTGTTCATGGATGCGTCATAATAGTTGCAGTGAGTAAAATATGGACTGCTTTCACATTACATTTTCTCTCAGGGGTATCCCTTGACAGACAACGGTGAGGAGAAATCTTCCATGTTGGCAGAACTTTTAACTGGACACTTTCCTCAAGGAATAATATACAGTGGACAGTGGTAAATGACTTTACTGGTTGGTAAGAGCAACTAGCACTATCAGAAGATTAGAGAAAAAGAGTTCTAGATGACTCATCAAGGGAAGCTCAGTCAGCCTCTGTACTCATACACCCCAGTGCTTGAGCACTGAACTCAAAAATAGATAAACAATGGTGTCATAATAAAAATACACATGGGCCAAATAGCATGGGCTCCCTCGTGCCAATCAGAACTACGTACTGCTGCTGCTGAATGTCAGATCTGTCAAAAGCAGAGATCAATGTTGAGTACTTGATGGATGATGATACCATCCATCAAAGAGACCAACTAGCCACTTGGAGGCAAGTTGAAAACATCAGATCTCTTACCTACTAAAGGGAGTAGTGATTTGCCCCGACTTGAATTATTCTTGGCATAGAACCGTCTGTCTTTCTCACAACACCTTGCAAAGCACCACCAGTCAAAGGTTCATAAATCTCGAAAAACATCTCCTAGGACCAAGGGTCACATTTTTAGAAGGAGGGGTGACAATGATAAATAACCAAGGAATGTACTGTTTCCACCATACATCATGTGGTCTCCTGATGGCAGAGCTAAGTACCAATTTGGAAGTGACATCTCTGAGATTGGGACATTGTCCTTCAAGGCTTCAAGGTAAAGTATATTATTTAACTAATGGCCATTATATACGACTGTGTACTTAGCAGCTAGAAAACATTAGTCTGGGACTGAAATGGTGAAATTAGGGTTAGTATTTCTAATTATAATTTGCAGTTATCTGTGGGAGAATTAGTGATTTCATTACTACAACTTTAGGCTTTTCTGGAATAAAGGTCCTAGTTCCTGGAGTAGGGGTGGGGAAAGCTGTTTTACCAGCATCCCTGTTAAAGGTTCCACCAAATCCAAAACTGAGCAGCTGCTTGGTCATTTGGGGATCTTCATGCTGGTCGACTGGCAGACAAAGAAAGGAGTTACTATACTGGCAGGAGTCATTGATTATTGGACGCTAGTGTTCATGATGCTATAATGTGCTGCTACATAATGAAGATAAGAGGTAAATGACTTTGTTCCTTCTGGAAATTTAGGGGATTCACTGGAACACATCATATTGCTTCTACATAGTGATTACCCAAGAGAGAAAACCAGATTTACTGTTGTACTATTCCTTTGTCCAAAATATTTTAAGAATGTACGATGCTCTTATTATTGTAATTCTAAACATATTTTATAGATGCCTAATGATGATGGTGTATATTAAACTTAATTTGTATGTTTCTCTAGATATAAAAATTTCTTACTACATCTATTATAAGTTTATTCATTTTAACAACCACAACAAGACTTGATTTGATTGATCTTTTGCTAATATTTCTGTAACTATCACAGCAGATAATATAAAATGTAATCAAACATAATATGTTTTTTATTTTGCTACTTCTAAGAATCACACCTGGCCGGGCGCGGTGGCTCATACCTGTAATCCCAGCACTTTGGGAGGCCGAGACGGGTGGATCATGAGGTCAGGAGATCGAGACCATCCTGGCTAACGCGGTGAAACCCCGTCTCTACTAAAAATACAAAAAATTAGCCGGGCGTGGTGGCAGGTGCCTATAGTCCCAGCTACTTGGGAGGCTGAGGCGGGAGAATGGCATGAACTCAGGAGGCAGAGCTTGCAATGAGCCAAGATCACGCCACTGCACTCCAGCCTGGGCAACAGAGCAAGACTTCATCTCAAAAAAAAAAAAAAAAAAAAAAAAAGATTCACACCTTATCTTGAAGTTTCCCACCATAGTTTAATACACAGTAACTTATTGGGAGCTTCGACTGGTTTCCTATTGTCTATTAATAATTAAAATGAATTAAAAAGAAAGTCTGAGTTTGTTTTAACCTAATACTGTTGTGCAACTATTTGCTTTCACAGAAAACAAACAGGGAGGCCACAGGAAAATAAATTATTCATTGAGCAATTAATTACATAGTTCATTGTGATACCTCTTATACACTTATTTAAAGCTGATGAGTTACATTCAAATCCCAGCTCTGATATGTAATAGCTATATGATTTTGATTAGTTACCTATCTTTTTCTGAGATGTAATTCCCCCATTTGTAAAAATGACAACATGAAACCTAGCAACTATTTTAAGTAGTAAATGTAGGAATGTATGTGAAAGCGCTTAACATACTGACTGAGGATAGGCCATCAATAAATATCTAGTTGTTTCTTTCCTATTTAACTGCCTTTCTGTCACTCTTCTTTCTATTTTTCCAACTTTCTTCTGTGCAATTTAAATTTTGTATTAATTATGGATACTTATGTACATAGGAGATAGATAACAAATGACCATCATTATCTAGATATATCATATATAACATAGATAACTATATTTATATGTACATATGCAAAATGAGGTTAAATATGTATATGGATATGTCCAAACTTGACATCATCTTGATATTTTGTCTTTTTCCCTGTGAAGACAATGGACAGACACATATCTTACTTCTTTAAATAGAAATAGCATGCCACACACTACACAGAATATAAATTTTCTGCATTTCTGGGGCACCAAATCTTGAAGAAAAAAAATAATATATCACTGCAAAAATATGCTTTTATTTTTAGTTAACCCTTGCATTTATTTGCTAGGGCTGCCATGACAATGTACCATAGACTGGCTGGTTTAAATAGCAAAAATATACATTTTCATAGTTTTGCAGACTGGAAGTTCAAAATTAAAATCATCAGGGCTGGTTTCTTTTGAAGGCCATGAGGGAAAATTTATTCCGTTTCCCTTGGTGGCTTACAGATGGCTGTCTTCTTCCTGTGTCTTCACATCATCTTCCCTCTCTAGGTATGTATACAGATACATATGTATTGGCATCCAAATTTCCTCTTCTTATAAGGACACCAGTCTTATTGGATCAGGGCCCACTTTAATGACCTCATTTTAACTTAATCACCTTTGTATATATCCTTATCTCCAAATCAGCCACATTCTATGGTACTGGAGGGTTATTACTTCCACATGAAATTTTCAGGTGTGAACAAAAGTTCTCTGAAAAGGAATTTGGAGGAAAGAGACTTTTTTTCACAGTGAATACTTTGCACAACAACCTTCAGTGTAAAAGGAAGGTGCATTCCACAGAACAAAGAGAGGGTTCAGGTTTTGGAGCAAAAGTTCTTTCCCAGATTCCCAATCAGGTCTGTTTATGCAAATGAAGAATGTAAGTGCTTAGCTCTAACTAGTAAATGCAGCTGACTTCTGATTGGTTGATGCAGCTGAATTCTGATTGGCCAAAGTTAGTGAACTCTAAAAGTCCCAAGGTTAAAACGGTGTGGGATTTTGGGGGACCTCAGAGTATGTCTGTGACCTCTACTCAGCAAATGGACAATTAGCTTTGTTTTAAATTTAGGCCTAGTTACCAATGAGGATCCATCTTGAAGGATGAGCTCTTTCAGGTTCACCTTTGTTCACACAAAAAACACTGTTCTGCTCAAAACAACTCAGAGGCTTCCAGCAACCTTTTCTATCTCACTTATCAACTTCTTATCCCATTCCTGTAATAACAATTGCAACCATGGTCAATATCCAAAAACTAACAGAAAACAACTAGACTATCAGAAGTTAACTTCTTCAGCATTCACATCTACAAACTTACCTAAAGCTGAATCCACTCTCCCTTATTTCTCCTGTTCTCAAAAATGTTGCCTTTCCATGGAAGGTTCATTCCTCCTCCTATGCTCATTATCTGACTTTTCACACTCTCATGCCAAGACGTGCTCCACTGGTACTCTGTTTCTTGCTTTTGTAACTTGTTCCCTCTTATTGGCTCCTTGTGATCACCTGTCTGTGCACAACAACAAAGACTCTCTTGATATTTTCTCTCTTCTATCCAAATCAAAGCACCTAGAAAGAACAGTTTACACTTATGACTACTCTCTGTCTTCCCAGCCCACAGTCACCTTTTAGTGCACTATGGAACTTCTGCCAGAATTTCACCACTGATACCTCCCTGGAAAAGTTTACCAAGGACACCTAATCACTAAGTTCAATGAGTCGTGTAATGACTTCATTGTATTTTTTCAACCTTAAGCATATGACAGTATTGATAACTGTTTTTCTCCATAGTGGCCTTTGCTCACTCCTTTCCTTCAAGGTGCTTGAGTGTCATATCTTCTGTGAAGAATTTCTAACATGTACATACCTTACCTTCGTGTCTAGGGAACACTACACCAGTTTTTCTGTACCACCATTCATCTTTTTCAAATCTCACCTCTAACTCTGGCACATGTTGTTTATCTACTAACCTGCACAATCCTTGAGGTGAGTGATCATGTATTACTTAGTAATTATGACTTTGTTTTATGGTGCTAGTCACCTAGCAGATAATCAGTGAATATTTGTTGATTATAGTGAATTAAAATATCCTTGTGGCCATTAATTCCAACATCTGTGTAATGAAGGACTCTTTTCTACATTGCCCCATAGAGATGATCATTTATCCAATGCTTGAAGACTTTTTCTTTTATATCACATTTCTTTTCATTAGATTTCAATAGGTTTCATTGAAATATTACTTTCAACATACTCTTACGTGGGGAATTCACAACTAGGGTATCATGACTAAGCCTAAATATGAATTGTTGTAAAAGGAATATTGGAAAAGAAGAGTCCCAAGAAGAGATTTATTAGAGTTAGGAGGAGAGTAGATACTATATATGATAGAAATCTAAGAAATATAACATATACACATTTAGCTTATTATTAGTTCATCTTCCCCAAAGACATGATTTCACTCACTCATTCAATCTTTACAAGAAGAAACAAACATAGATAGCTTAAGCTTATAGGAGTTTGATATTAAAACATATAGAAGTAAACCCAGTGAGCAATTAGGAACACTTTAGAATTTTCCATTCATTCTTCATTCACCTCCATGCATTTGAACTTAGGAAAAATAGCTTGAATGCTCAGACATCTGTGTATAAACTTTACTTTTGTTGTTTTTGTCATGGGCCTTCAATTTAATATCTCACACACTAAGATATGTGTACATGTTGTAAACATAAGTTAAAGAATTTTCAAGTGTAATTTTATTTTATTTTAACTAGGCTCATTTCCACCCTCTTGCTACCTTTAGAATCTAAAACACCAGTTAAGATGTTATATGAGAAATTCCTGAGAAGACTGGGAGAGTTAAGACTAAAGAAAAGATAAATATTAGAAGAAAAATAATGAGTGCTCTAAAATATTTAAGGCATAACAAATCATACTCCAGAGATCTAGGAATTAGAATTGGAATAAATATGTGAAAGTTACAATGACCTATACACATCTCAACTTTACAAAGAAAAGGAGAGTCAATGGGGTAAAATTTAACCTTATTATAGTGGTGGAACTGAGATATATACCTATATATATACACATACACACACATATACATAAAAAAATTATGTATGTATACACACACACACACACATATTTTTTTCTTCATTTCCCACCTTCCTCTATCTTTTTCGATGCCTTGGAGACAACCCTAAATGGCTGAAAGCATCACAAGCTTCTTTGCCCATTAGATTCCTGGGTTCTGCCAGTTAGGATATGAGCAAGAGAACAAAAAGTGGAAGGAGAATGAGATCAGAATATTTATACTCTGCTCCCCACCTTGTGGAGAGGGGAAGAGATCACTATGGGATCTCTCATCTGAAGGTCACAGCTGCAACCTTCAGTTTGCAGGTAGCCTTCTCTGCACAGGCCTCTGTTTCTAATTCTGGGTGCTTCCTCTCCTTGCCACTTCCAGGCTTGGGGAATTAGTGCCTTATTTGGTACAAGCCCAAAGATATTGTGCTATTCAACATGATTTCCCTACACTCTATCCACACCTTACGATAGCCCCCTATTTATAAGTGCTCAAAGTATCCCAAATTATGTATGCCATATGTTTCCTACTGTGACATTGATTGATATAGGAACTCTTCAAAATTTCACTATGCCAAGACCTTCACTTCAAAAAGAAAATTTTTTAAAATAACACAAATTCACAACTCTCTATTCATGGATCTAGCTGAGATGATGCATTCATAAATATACAAAGGATTTAGATAGCATTTTGCAGCTTTAAACAGAAGATATTTTGTCCAGTTGATTTCAGCAAACAAGGAAATTAGTATGAACTCCGATAATATCAACTAATCTAAGAGTCATACACAATACAACCTCTTTCAGAGTATCTGATGGGTGAATCATTGTTCACATGAAAAGCGAAAGATAAAATGTAATTCTCTCAAGTTTTTTGACCTTGGCTGATATTTCTGGCCTTTCCAGCTACTAAATGGCTTCAGTTATACTTGGAAAGCTCTTCTGCCATGGCTTTTCAAAAACCATTTAGAATCTTTTGACAAGTGTAAATTTGATTCAATAGATTCTACTCTAACAAAAAGACAATCTTACCTTTTTTGCTTGTATTTTTAGAATACATATTCATTACTTGCTATTATCTCTTCCTAGCCATGCAGCAGATATAATGCTAAGAGCAACACAATGAGTGAGCAGAGGCTTGAGATGAACCTGGTGCTAGCAGAATGCAGAAGAACATTTTCAGACAGCATCAGAATAGAGGGCGGACTTGCCTTGCCACTCACAGTGATTGCAAAAGGGATATGCTATTGTTAACACTGATTCCATGAGAGGAAAAGTAGCTTTAGTGTCATTATGAGATATGGTCTCTTCTCAAGAAATGAGAATAAATGCTAAGACAGGAAAGCTAATGACAAATGAAATGCTTGTACCCAGGCCAGGCCAGCTGTAAGATTGTTAAGTAGGTGAACTTTATATTTTACTTTTTGCCACATCTCCTATGAAGATCTGAGATTCTTCATTGAGCCTTTTCTAATGCTCCCATTTAACTAACATTTGTTTTGCTTCTGCTACACTTTCAACGCCAATTTCTTTAGCATTTAAACTTATCCCTTGGGTTTCAGCGGGTAAAGAAGTAGTGAGTACATTTATATTTTGATACAGATTATTAAGATAAACATCCTTGATATATCCACAAAAATTCATTATTGGTAAAAGAATCAAAAGAAATATTTTATGGAGTAGTGTGTACTACCAACCTTATGCAAGGTCAGACATTTCTGTACAGAATTCCACACATTTCTATGTAGAATTCTACTTCTATAGTTCTATGGGATATTAAAAACTTTTCTTTGAATCCCTCACCCATCCCAAATTCATCACACATCTCAACTTCAGTAACATTTAATGAAACATATTTCAAAAACTACAATGAAGACTTAAGATAAAAACTTTACTAACAATACTTAAACATTAAAAAGTAAAAGTCACATTTTAGAAAAGCAAGGAAAACAATTTTTCAAGCTATCTCCATCCTACAGAAGGATATTAGGTAGCAACACTTGACTGATTCTATCCTGTAATCGTGTAAAATTTACACAATTGTGCTGTCAAATTATGCGTCTTCCTAGAAAATCCTGTGAGGTTAATGCTCTGAAGAAAGGAATTTGAGAAGGTTTTTATTATTCTTTATTTTTAATAATTTTTCAATATGCAAATAAGTATTTTTTTCTTTTTTTTATTATACTTTAAGTTCTAGGGTACAATTGCACAATGTGCAGGTTTGTTACATATGTATACATGTGCCATGTTGGTGTGCTGCACCCATTAACTCATCATTTATATTAGGTATATCTCCTAATGCTATCCCTCCCTCCTACCCCCTCCCCACAATAGGACCTGGTGTGTGATGCTCCCCTTCCTGTGTCCAAGTGATCTCATTGTTCAATTCCCACCTATGAGTGAGAACATGCAGTATTTGGTTTTCTGTTCTTGTGCTAGTTTGCTGAGAATGATGGCTTCCAGCTACATTCATGTCCCTACAAAGGACATGAACTCATCCTTTTATATGGCTGCATAGTATTCCATGGTGTGTATGTGCCACATTTTCTTAATCCATTCTGTCACTGATGGACATTTGGGTTGATTCCAAGTCTTTGCTATTGTGAATAGTACTGCAATAAACATACATGTGCATATGTCTTTATAGCAGCATGACTTATAATCCTTTGGGTATATCCTCAGTAATGGGATGGCTGGGTCAAATGGTATTTCTAGTTCTAGATCCTTGAGGAATTGCCACATGGTTTTCCATAATGGTTGAACTAGTTTACAGTCCCACCAACAGTGTAAAAGTATCCCTATTTCTCCACATCCTCTCCAGCACCTGTTGTTCCCTGATTTTTTAATGATTGCCATTAAATGGCTGTAGATGTGTGGTATTATTTCTGAGGGCTATATCTCTGTTTTGATACCAGTACCATGCTGTTTTGATTACTGTAGTCTTGTAGTATAGTTTGAAGTCAGGTAGCATGATGCCTCCAGCTTTGTTCTTTTGGCTTAGGATTGTCTTGGCAATGCGGGGTCTTTTTTGATTCCATATGAACTTTAAAGCAGTTTTTTCCAACTCTGTGAAGAAAGTCATTGGTAGCTTAATAGGGATGGCATTGAATCTATAAATTACCTTGGGCAGTATGGCCATTTTCATGATATTGATTCTTCCTATCCATGAGCATGGTATGTTCTTCCATTTGTTTGTGCCCTCTTTTATTTCATTGCGCAATGGTTTGTAGTTCTCCTTGAAGAGGTCCTTCCCATCCCTTGTAAGTTGGATTCCTAGGTATTTTATTCTCTTTGAAGCAATTGTGAATGGAAGTTTATTCATAATTTGGCTCTCTGTTTGTCTGTTACTGGTGTATAAGAATGCTTGTGATTTTTGCACACTAATTTGGTATCCTGAGACTTTGCTGAAGTTGTTTATCAGCTTAAGGAGATTTTGGGCTGAGACAATGGGGATTTCTAAATATACAATCATGTCATCTGCAAACAGGGACAATTTGACTTCTTCTTTTCCTAACTGAATACCCTTGATTTCTTTCTCTTGCCTGATTGCCCTAGCCAGAACTTCCAACACTATGTTGAATAGGAGTGGTGAGAGAGGGCATCCCTGTCTTATGCCAGTTTTCAAAGGGAATTTTTCCAGTTTTTGCCCATTCAGTATGATAATGGCTGTGGACTTGTCATAAATAGGTCTTATTATTTTGTGATACGTTCCATCAATACCAAATTTATTGAGAGTTTTTAACATGAAGGGCTGTTGAATTTTGTCAAAGGCCTTTTCTGCATCTGTTGAGATAATCATATGGTTTTTGTCTTTGGTTCTGTTTATATGCTGGATTACGTTTATTGATTTGCATATGTTGAACCAGCCTTGCATCCCAGGGATGAAGCCCACTTGATCATGGTGGATAAACTTTTTGATGTGCTGCTGGATTCGGTTTGCCAATATTTTATTGAGGATTTTTGCATCGATGTTAATCAGGGATATTGGTCTAAAATTCTCTTTTTTGGTTGTATCTCTGTCAGGCTTTGGTATCAGGATGATGCTGGCCTTGTAAAATGAGTTTGGGAGGAATCCCTCTTTTTCTATTGATTGGAATAGTTTCAGATGGAATGGTACCAACTCCTTCTTGTACCTCTGGCAGAATTTTGCTGTGAATCCGTCTGGTCCTGGACTTTTTTTGGTTGGTAGGCTATTAATTATTGCCTTAATTTCAGAGCCTGTTATTGGTCTATTCAGGGATTCAACTACTTCCTGATTTAGTCTTAGGAGATTGTACGTGTCCAGGAATTTATCCATTTCTTCTAGGTTTTCTAGTTTATTGGCGTAAAGGTGTTTATAGTATTCTCTGATGGTAGTTTGTATTACTGTGGGGTCAATGGTGATATCCCGTTTATCATTTTTTATTGCATCTATTTGATTCTTCTCTCTTTTCTTCTTTATTAGTCTTGCTAGCAGTTTATCAATTTTGTTGATTGCTTCAAAAAACCTGCTCCTGGATTCATTGACATTTTGGAGGGTTTTTTGTGTCTACATCTCCTTCAGTTCTGCTCTGATCTAGTTATTTCTTGTCTTCTGCTAGCTTTTGAATGCGTTTGCTCTTGCTTCTCTAGTTCTTTTAATTATGATGTTAGGGTGTTGATTTTAGATCTTTCCTGCTTTCTTTTGTGGGCATTTAGTGCTATAAATTTCCCTCTACACACTGCTTTAAATGTGTCCCAGAGATTCTGGTATGTTGTATCTTTGTTCTCATTGGTTTCAAAGAACATCTTTATTTCTGCCTTCATTTTTTTATGTACCCAGGAGTCATTCAGGAGCAGGTTGTTCAGTTTCCATGTAGTTGAGCGGTTTTGAGTGAGTTTCTTAGTCCTGAGTTCTAGTTTAATAGCACTGAGGTCTGAGAGACAGTTTGTTATAACTTCTGTTCTTGTACATTTGCTGAGGACTGCTTTACTTCCAACTATGTGGTCAGTTTTGGAATAAATGCGATGTGGTGCTGAGAAGAATGTATATTCTCTTTCTTTGGGGTGGAGAGTTCTGTCAATGTCTATTAGGTGTGCTTGGTGCAAAGTTGAGTTCAATTCCTGGATACCCTTGTTAACTTTCTGTCTCATTGATCTGTCTAATATTGACAGTGGGGTGTTAAAGTCTCCCATTATTATTGTATGGGAGTCTAAGTCTCTTTGTAAGTCTCTAAGGACTTGCTTTATGAATCTGGGTGCTCCTGTATTGGGTGCATATATATTTAGGATAGTTAGCTCTTCCTGATAAATTGATCCCTTTGTCATTATATAATGGCCTTCTTTGTCTCTTTTGATCTTTGATGGTTTAAAGTCTGTTTTATCGGAGACTAGTATTGCAACTGCTGCTTTTTTTGTTGTTGTTTTCCATTTGCTTGGTAGATCTTCCTCCATCCCTTTATTTTGAGCCTATGTGTGTCTCTGCATATGAGATGGGTCTCCTGAACTCAGCAAACTGATGGGTCTTGACTCTTTATCCAATTTGCCAGTCTGTGACTTTTAATTGGAGCATTTAGCCTATTTACATTTAAGATTAATATTGTTTTGTGTGAATTTGATCCTGTCATTATGATGTTAGCTAGTTATTTTGCTCGTTAGTTGATGCAGTTTCTTCCTAGCATTGACGGTCTTTACATTTTGCCATGTTTTTGCATTGGCTGGTACCAGTTGTTCCTTTCATGTTTAGTGGTTCCTTCAGGAGCTCTTGTAAAGGAGGCCTGGTGGTGACAAAATCTCTCAGCATTTGCTTGTCTGTAAAGGATTTTATTTCCCCTTCACTTATGAGACATAGTTTGGCTGGATATGAAATTCTGGGTTTAAAATTATTTTCTTTAAGAATGTTGAATATTGGCCCCCACTCTCTTCTGGCTTGGAGAGTTTCTGCCGAGAGGTCTGCTGTTAGTCTGATGGGCTTCCCTTTGTGGGTAACCCGACCTTTCTCTCTGGATGCCCTTAACATTTTTTCCTTCATTTCAACTTTGGTGAATCTGACAATTATGTGTCTTGGAGTTGCTCTTCTCAAGGAGTATCTTTGTGGCGTTCTCTGTATTTCCTGAATTTTAATGTTGGCCTGCCTCACTAGGTTGGGGAAATTCTCCTGGATGATATCCCGCAGAGTGTTTTCCAACTTGGTTGCGTTTTCCCCATCACTTACAGGCACACCAATCAGACGTAGGTTTGATCTTTTCACAAAATCCCATATTTCTTGGAGGCTTTGTTCATTTCTTTTTAATCTTTCTTCTCCTCACTTCTTTTCTTGTTTCGTTTCATTCATTTGTTCTTCAATCGCTGATACTCTTTCTTCCAGTTGATCGAGTCAGTTACTGAAGCTTGTGCATTTGTCATGTATTTCTCATGTTATGGTTTTCATCTCTATCAGTTCTTTTAAGGTCTTCTCTGCATTGATTATTCTAGTTATCCATTCATCCATTCTTTTTCAAGGTTTTTAGTTTCTTTGCATTGGTTACATAGTTCCTCCTTTAGCTCTGTGAAGTTTGATTGACTGAAGCCTTCTTCTCTCAACTTGTCAAAGTGATTCTTCATCCAGCTTTGTTCCATTGCTGGCAATGAGCTGCATTCCTTTGGAGGGGGAGTTGCACACTGATTTTTTGAATTTCCAGCTTTTCTGCACTGCTTTTTCCCCATCGTTGTGGTTTTATCTGCCTTTGATCTTTGATGATGGTGACGTACTGATGGGGTTTTGGTGTGGGTGTCCTTTCTGTTTGTTAGTTTTCCTTCTAACAGTCAGGACCCTCAGCTGTAGGTCTGTTGGAGTTTGCTTGAGGTCCACTCCAGACCCTGTTTGCCTGGGTATCAGCAGCGGAGGCTGCAGAAGATAGAATATTGCTGAACAGCGAGTGTTGCTGTCTGATTCTCGCTCTGGAAGCTTCGTCTCAGGGGTGTACCCCACCATGTGAGGTGTGAGGTGTAGGTCTGCTCCTAGTGGGGGTTGTCTCCCAGTTAGGCTACTCAGGGATCAGGGACCCACTTGAGAAGGCAGTCTGTCCGTTCTCAGATCTCAACCTCCATGCTGAGAGATCCACTGCTCTCTTCAAATCTATCAGACAGGGGCATTAACCTCTGCTGAGATTTCTGCTACTTTTTGCTTCACTATGCCCTGTCCCCAGAAGAGGACTCTACAGAGGCAGTCTGGCCTCCTTGAGCTGCGGTGGGCTCCACCCAATTTGAGCTTCCCAGTGGCTTTGTTTACCCACTTACCCCTCAGCAATGGCAGGCGCCCTTCCCCCAGCCTCGCTGCCACATTGCAGTTAGATCTCAGACTGCTGTCCTAGCAATGAGGGAGGCTCCATTGGCGTGGGACCCTCCAGGCGAAGTGTGGGATATAATCTCCTGCTGTGCCGTTTGCTAAGACCATTGGTAAAGCACAGTATAGAGTGGGAGTTACCTGATTTTCCAGGTGTTGTCTGTCTCAGTTTCTCTTGGCTAGGAAAAGGGATTCCCTTCCCCCTTGCACTTTCCAGGTGAAGTGATACCTTGCCCTGCTTCAGCTCTCACTGGTCGGGCTGCATCAGCTGACCAACACCGATTGTCTGGCACTCCCCAGTGAGATGAACCTGGTATCTCAGTTGAAAATGCAGAAATCGCCCATCTTCTGTGTCACTCATGCTGGGAGCTGGAGGCTGGAGCTGTTCCTATTGAGCCATCTTGGGCAGGCCCCCCCGTAAATATGTTTTAACTAGACAGTGGTAAGATATTACAGGCCAAAAGAATTTGCATTCAGTAAGAATGTAGAAAGAACTATAAATAACTATAGAGTAATAAAATTTGTTACAAGTGCTTCAAGATTGTACAAAGTGCTATAAAATTTCAAAAGAAAAAGTGAGGGAACTTTCAAAGAAAAGAGATGAATAAACAACTACATTTTCCTTTTCATTAAAGACCCTCTAATTATGTACAACACTGCAAAACAAGAAAAACATATTGTGTTCTAACAAATTGAGCCATTTATCGTATTGTGATTTTCACAAGTCTGATATTTTTTCCATATTATCACTTAGATTTAGTTAGTAAAAATGATTAACTCCTGTCTGCTGTACAATCGCCAGTGAATTAACTTATTTCATGATGATTTGGTTTGGCTGTGTCCCCACCCAAATCTCATTTGGAATTGTAGCTCCCGTAATTGCATGTGGTGTTGGGCCTGCGAGTGCACAGAAGTCAAGAATCTAGGTTTGGGAACCTCTGCCTAGATTTCCGAGGATGTAAGGAAACCCCTGGATATCCAGGCAGAAGTGTAGTACAGGGGTGGGAACTTCATGGAAAACCTCTGCTAGGGCAGTGCAGAAGCAAAATTTGGGGTACAAGCCCCCACACAGAGTCCCAACTGGGGCACTGCTTAGCGGAGGTATGAGAAGAGGGCCACCATCCTCCAGACTCCAGAATGGTAGATACACTAACAGCTTGCACCATGTGCCTGAACAACCACAGACGCTCAACACCAGCATGTGAAAGCAGCCAGGAGGTGGCATCTAACTTGCAAAGCCACAGAGACAGAGCTGCCCTAGACCATGGGAACCCACCTCTTGCATCAGCGTGACCTGGATGAGACATGGAGTCAAAAGAGATCATTTTGGAACTTTAAGATTTGATGACTGCCCTATTGGATTTTGGACTTGCATGGGGCCTTTAGCCCTTTTGTTTTGGACAATTTCTCCCATTTGGAATGGCTGTATTTACCCAAGGCCTGTACCCCCATTGCATCTTGGAAGTAACTAACTTGCTTTTGCAGGCTCATAGGCAGGAGGACTTGTCTTATCTCAGATTAGACTTTGGGCTATGGACTTTTGAGTTAATGCTGAAATGAGTTAAGACTTTGGGAGACTGTTGGGAAAGCGTGGTTGGTTTTGAAATGTGAGGGCATGAGATTTCAGAGGGGCCAGAGGTGGAATGATATTGTTTTGTTGCGTCCCCACCCAAATAATATATTGAATTGTAGCTCCCATAATTCTTGTGTGTTGTGGGAGGGACCTGGTGGGAGGTAATAGAATCATGAAGGTAGGTCTTTCCCATGCTGTTCTTGTGATAGTCAGTAAGTCTCAGAAGATCTGATGGTTTCATAAATAGAAGTTCCCCTGCACATGTGCGCTCTCTCTCTCTCTCCCTTTCTCTCTCTCTCGCCTGCCTCCATGCAAGACATGACTTTGTTCCTCCTTTGCCTCCCTCCATGATTGTGAGGCATCCCCAACCATGTAATTTCCTTTATAAATTATCCAGTCTTGGGTATGGCTTTATTAGCAGTGTGAGCACAGACTAATACACATAATTCCTAAGAATTTGTAAAATAACAGAGTACCACTAAGTAAATTACCAAATTCACGTCAATGCTGAAATGTTATTAGTCAGATCCTAAGTTGGGAGATAAAATGAATATATTATTTTATTCTGGTTCTTTTATCTAACATTATTCCCTTATTTCAATCTAGATAAAATTTCTTTTATCTATAAAAATAAAACATTTGTGTCCCAGAATCATTATGTGAATTTTATTTTCAAGATGCTTTAATGGTGCTATATATTTGTTTCCTGATTAGTTTTTATTCACTTTTTTCACATGGTTAAGATATTGAGGTGGCAGGGGAAGGAGGGGATGCAGATGGAGGTAGGTCAGGTCACTTGCTTCTGCTGTAGTTCTCAGGAGGAATGATTCAGTCATGTTCAAAATATCTATCAGTCAAATCTGATAGTGAAAAATGAAATACTAATGGGTAGAGCACCATGAGAGCTAAGTTATTGACTCACTCCTCCCCACAATAATATCCTACCGGGACAAATCTTTGGACATCTGTGTACATAGGTTTTAGCATTTGTATGTGGGAAAGTACCATCTCTCTGTATCTCACTGGCTTGCTTTGACAATAATGTGCTTGTGGGGAATGCTGTATAAGAAGTCTGCATGGGACAATGTCAAGCAGGACATGTAAGAGGTGTTATTGTTGCTTCCCAGAAATGAGTTTTCTTCATTCATCAGTTAAGAAATAGGCAATGCTTGTACAAACATAAAAACAAATATTAAGACAATATAGCATGACTGAAGATGTGTTTCTAAGGCAGTGCTGGAAAATTAGCCCAGTGACTTCAAACAGGAATGTATAGAATTCTAAGAATTTTTATGACTATAATGAAACAAAGACTTACTTAAACAGGATGAACCCCAGAATTGAGTAAATACCCCTAGAAAGCCCTACTCAGGGAAAATGGAGACTGGGCTTAAACCCTAGAGAGATCGATTTCTATTCCAAAGTTCAGAGCAAGGACTCAGATTCAATATGTATCTAAGAAAAAAGGTAATGGAAAAATGGTTTCTCTGCCCTTGATACATGAATAAAAACCATTTTCACTTACCTTTACACCTTATAAATTGAGAAACTGAATCATTCACCTTCCAGGGCCCTTTGCCCTTCCCAGGGCTCTTCTTCCTGAGCCCCTGATGTTACTGATAAAGTATTGCTTCTAACAAGATTTTCTTATTTCGTATGACCTTAGATACATACGAGGACATGTATCTATATGTTTGGTAATCAAATTTATCATAATTCAATCACAGATTGAAAAATTGGGTCAATAATTCAATAATTCTTTTTCTCAATGCCGATTTTAGTGACAGAGCAGCCAATCCAGAACTAAACACAGTTGAAACTAAGTCAAATGTAAAAGATACACATTTAAATAAGGAGAAATTTTTTAGAGATCAAAAAATCATGGTTCAAGAAAGCTAGCACAAAATCATTGCCTTGGATTTGCATAATTGATGTAGGTCCCAATAAAATATCATCTGCCCTTACTAAGACTTTCGATTTAGACAGCTTTAGTTCACATCCTGATATTGTGGCTGTCTGGAGTGTACAATCTTGGACAGCTTTCTTAGCATCAGTTGTTTATATCTTCTAGAAATGTTTAAACATAAAATAAAAGAATGTAAGCACAATACTTAGCATAATATCTGGAACTTCAACATGAGGGAATTAGGGGCTAGATTTTAAAATTTCAATTGGAGTTCATTGACTAGAAAAGGAGGAGGATACTCCAGATGAAATGAATCAAATAAGAAAGGATATATGATGTCTGTTTCATGTTGGAACACTATGACAGTGGTTTTTAAAAATGTAGAATATCAGAATCACCAAAGTATCTTTTTGTTTAAAGATTCTGATTTGTGAATTCCACTCTCAATGGTTTTGGTTCAGTAGCTATGGAGTGCAACCTAGGATTCAGTCATTAGCAGCATGAGTATTATGAACATTGGTTACATTTGAGAACAACTGGAATAAGGCCTGTGTAAAGATACAGTGAAATATGTACTTGAAAAATTGGGAGGCATGGTGAGAAAAACAGAGGAATTAAATGCCAAGTTAAAGGGTGTAGACTTCACCTACTAAAGCATGGCTCACCATGACACATATTTTTAAAAGTAATCCTTGGTAAAAGCTCTGCCTTACTAAGATAAATTTTGACAATAATAAGAAATAGATTAGGACAAGAGTACACTTGAGAAAGATTACTCGGTATTCCACTTGGTAGGCTAGTTGGGCTAGTCTATGGGACTAACCCAAAATAAAACTAAGAATGCCTGGGCTTCAGGAACTGATATTGAGCCATGCAATATGAGAGCTAAGGGTAAATGAGATGCATTTAGTTAAAATAGTCAAAACACACAGGGATGGGAAGAGGGTCAAGAAAACCCTCTACAAAAAATGGAATAAGACTTAAAAAACACAAAGCTTACAATTTAAATACCTTAATAAATTACTATAAATCAAAATGACTTGCTGTTTGAATCAAAATAGAATATAAAGTAAGTTAACCAGTTTTTGATTGGAAAGAGTATTGAGGGGAGTGTGTTGCTCCTTGCTTATGTCCATACGCCACTTCTCCTCAGACTTTCTGCCTGGAGTTCGTTTCCACTTGCCAAATGGAGATAGGGAGCACAAGCAGAGGATGGCAGTCTTCAAACTTTAAGAAGAAAGAGATTGGAATTTGGAGAGGCTGAGGTGCTGGAATTTGGGTAGCAGAGTATGAGGAGGGTGCTGCCCATAGGGAGAACTCCAGAGCAGGGTGATCTCCTGGAATTCTTGGCTGAGTACTGATCTGTATATGCATGGATAAAATTCCATATGACTTAAGAAAAACATCATCAGAAATCCAAAGTCTGAACGATTCCTAGAGCTCACACAGGGCTGGGAAAAGTTATTGATCCCAACAAACAAGAGTACATTGACCTTGCAGAAGACAGCATTTGGATAATCCTCAGAAGGTGTCAAACACATACAAAACAAGGCAAGGCCAAGGGCAAGGTCATACTGACTCTACCAATAAAATAAAATGAGCCACATTTGGATTCATATAGTTTATTACTTACATGGAGAGTGAAATGAATAGTAGCCAAAATGCCAGCTCTTCATAATTCCTGTCCCACTGACAAAACAAACAAACAAACAAACAAACAAAAGCTGCAATGAAATAAAAGTAGCTTTGTGACAATATTATGAGCTGCATGGTACCCCATGGCTAAATAGCAAACTGTAGACTATAGCCAAGAAGTTTTATAGTCTGCAGCTACATCCTAAGATGTCCAAGGCAGAAAGCCTCATGACCTATCAGAGCTTAGGAGACAATGAGAAACCCTCTCTCGAGACAGCCACCCAGGGGAGATGGGGAGGGGAGTAGGTGATGATACTTAGGAGCTCCTCATAGGCCTCCCATCCTCTCATTTGCTGGAAGAATCATAAGGCATTCTGCCAAATTTCAAATGAACTGAATTTCCAGCCTTTGTCTGCATGATCTATGGGGAGATATGCAAAGTTGCCAGAGTGTCATGGGAAAGCCATTCCTCTAACGAAGATTCATACTTTATTAGTGGGATTAAATTGGTCCTTGACAAATTATTTTCTGGATATGCTATATTTAATATCAAAAGCAAGCCTTGAAAGTGCCAATAGATTCACAAGTAACTTTATCTTATGCCAAAACACAATTGTTTTTAAAGAAACACAACAAAATCCAACTACCAACTATGTAAAATTACAACATATTGTATACTGTCAAAAGTTACCAGGAAATAAGTAAGAAGCAAGAAAATAAGATTCACACCTAGGAGCAATATGGGATCCAGAAATGACAAACATGGTGTAATTAGTAGAAAAAGACCTAAAATATGTAGTATCAATCTTACAAAAATGTTCAAGGATATAAAAGAACATATGAATGAAATGAAAAGAGAAATGAAAGATATTAAAAAAGCAAATACCTAAAGGGGACTAATACAGTTTGACTGTGTCCCCACCCAAATCTCATCTTGAATTCCTACATGTTCTAGAAGGGACCTGGTGGGAGGTAATTGGATCCTAGAGGCAAGTCTTTCCCACACTGTTCTCATTATATTGAATAAGTCTCAAAAGATCTGATGGTTTTAAAAAGAGGAGTTCCCCTGCACAAGCTCTCTCTCTTTGTCTGCTGTCATCTGTGTAAGATATGATTTGCTCTTTCTTGCCTTCTGCCATGAATGTGAGGCTTTCCTAGCCACGTAGAACTTTAAGTCAAATTAAACCTCTTTCTTTTGTAAATTACCCAGTATCAGGTATGTCTTTATTAGCAGCATGAAAACAGACTAATACAGGGACTTATAGAGATAAGCAATAAAGAAGAAAAAAAAAATTGATAGAAGGAATTAAGAACAAATTAGGCAAAATAGGAACAGCCTTGGTCTGCAGCTCCCAATGAGATCAACACAGAAGGCGGGTGATTTCTGCATTTCCAACTGAGGTACCTGGCTCATCTCATTTGGACTGCTTAGACAGTGGGTGCAGCCCACGGAGGGGAAGAAAAAGCAGGGGGTATGTTGCCTCACCGGGAAGTGCAACGTGTCAGGGAACTCCATCCCCTAGCCAAGGGAATCCATGAGGGACTGTGCCATGAGGAACAGTGCACTCTGGCCCAGATACTATGCTTTACCCCCAGTCTTCACAACCTGCAGACCAGGAAATGCCCTCGGGTGCCTATGCCACCAGGACCTTGGGTTTCAAGCACAAAACTGGGCAGTCATTTGGGTAGACACAAAGCTAGCTGAAGGAGTTTTGTTGTTGTTGTTGTTTTGCTTTGTTTTTGTTTTTTTTTTTTTTTGGTTTTTTTTTTTTTGGTTTTTTCTTTTCTTTTCTTTTCTTTTCTTTTTTCATACCCCGATGGCTCCTGGAATGCCAGTGAGACAGAACCGTTCAATCCCCTGGAAAGGGGGCTGAAGCCAGGGAACCAAGTAGTCTAGCTCAGTGGACCCCACCCCACAGAGCCCAGCAAGTTAAGATGCACTGGCTTGAAATTCTCGCTGCCAGCACAGCAATCTGAAGTCAACCTGGGATGCTCAGGCTTGGTGGGGAGAGGGGCATCTGCCATTACTGAGGCTTAAGCAGGTGGTTTTTCCCTCACAGTGTAAACAAAACTGCCAGGAAATTCAAACTAGACAGAGCCCACTGCAACTAGGCAAAGCCACTATAGCCAGACTGCCTCTCTAGATTCCTCCTGTCTGGGCAGAGCATCTCTAAAAGAAAGGCAGCAGCCCCAGTCAGGGACTTATAGATAAAACTCCCATCTCCTTGGGACAGAGCACCTGGGGCAACGGGCAGCTGTGGGCACAACTTCAGCAGACTTAAACGTTCCTGCCTGCAGGCTCTGAAGAGAGCAGTGGATCTCCCAGAACAGTGCTAAAGCTCTGCTAAGGGACAGACTGCCTCCTCAAGTGGGTCCCTGATCCCCATGCCTGCTGACTGGGAGACGCCTCCCAGCAGCAGTCGAGAGACACCTCATACAGAAGAGCTCCGCTGGCATCTGACAAGTGCCCCTCTGTGATGAAGCTTCCAAAGGAAGGAACAGGCAGCAATCTTTGCTGTTCTGCAGCCTCTGCTGGTGATACACAGGCAAACAGGGTCTGGAGTGGACCTCCAGCAAACTCTAGGAGACCTGCAGCAGAGGGGCCTGACTGTTAGAAGAAAAACTAACAAACAGAAAGGAATAACATCAACAAAAAGGACGTCCACACAGAAACCCCATCTGAGGGTCACCAACATCAAAGACCAAAGGTGATAAATCCATGAAAATGAAGAAAAAACAGTGCAAAAAGGCTGAAAATTCCAAAAATCAGAATGCCTCTTGTCTAAAGGATGACAACTCCTTGTCAGCAAAGGAACAAAACTGAATGGAGAATGAGTTTGATGAACTGACAGAGTAGGCTTCAGAAGGTGGGTAATAACAAACTCCTCCAAGCTGAAGGAGCATGTTCTAACCCAGTGCAAGAATAAGCAATGTGGAAAGGATTCCCTATTTAATAAATAGTGTTGGGAAAACTGGCTAGCCATATGTGGAAAACAGAAACTGGACTCCTTCCCTACACCTTATACCAAAATTAACTAAAGGTGGATTAAAGACTTAAACATAAGACCTAATGCCATAAAAACCTTAGAAGAAAACCTAGGCAATACCATTCAGGACATAGACATGGGCAAAGACTTCATGACTAAAACACCAACAGCAATGGCAACAAAATCCAAAATTGACAAATGGGATCTAAACAAACTAAAGAGCTTCTGCATAGCAAAAGTAACTATCATCAGAGTGAACAGGCAACCTACAGAACGGGAGAAAAATTTTGCAATCTATCCATCTGACAAAAGGCTAATATCCAGAATCTAAAAAGAACATAACCGAATTTACAAGAAAAAAACAACCCCACCAAAAAGTGGGCAAAGGATATGAACAAATACTTCTCAAAAGAAGACTTTTATTTGGTCAACAAATATATGAAAAAAAAGCTCGTCATCACTGGTCATTAGAGGAATGCAAATCAAAACCACAATGAGATATCATCTCATACCAGTTAGAATGGCAATCATTAAAAAGTCAAGAAACAACAGATCCTGGAGAGGATGTGGAGAAATAGGAAAACTTTCACACTGTTGGTGGAAGTGTAAATTAATTCAACCATTGTGGAAGACAGTGTGGCAATTCCTCAAGGGTCTAGAACCAGAAATGCCATTTAACCCAGAAATCCCATTACTGGATATAACCAAAGGATTATAAATCATTCTACTATAAAGACACGTGCACACGTATGTTTATTGCAGCACTGTTCACAATAGCAAAGATTTGGAACCAACCCGAATGTCCATCAATGATAGCCTGGATAAAGGCAATGTGACACATATACACCATGGAATACTATGCAGCTATAAAAACATGATGAGTTCATGTCCTTTTGCAGGGACATTGATGAAGCTGGAAACCATAATTCTCAGCTAACTAACACAAGAAAAGAAAAACAAACACCGCATGTTCTCACTCATAAGTGGGAGTTGAACAATGAAAACACACGAACACAGGGAAGGTAACATCACACACCAGGGCCTGTTGGGGGCCTGGGGGGCGAGGGGATGGATACCACTAGGAGAAATACCTAATGTAGATGACGGGTTGATGGGTGTAGCAAATTACTATGGCACATGTATACCTGTGTAACAAACCTGCACGTTCTGCACATGTATTCCAGAACTTAATGTATAATAATAAAAAAGGAACAAAGTAAACAGTGCAAAACAAAAGATCAATAAACTCGAAGGCACAACAATATCCCAATGAAGCACAGAGAGAAAAAAGCCTTGAACAATATTAGGTGTTGTAACCTTTGTTGTAAATAAAAATGGGAGAAATGGGGCACAAAATTTTGAAGACATAATAACAGAAATTTTTTAATGTGAACACTACAAACCACAGATCTAAAAGGCTCAAGGAACCTGACGTGTAAAGACCACATCAAGATTTATTATAATCAAATTGCTTAAAAAAAGCTTTAAGGAACAGTCTTAACAACAGGGGGAAAAGAATAAAGTTGTGCTTATAGTAAATACTCTTAATGGGAACTTATAATGAGGAATTTGACTTTGTCAGAAAGGTTATGAAACTGCAGAAGTGCTTTTGACCTGGTAAATAGATCAGATGAACAGATAAGGGTGGATAAAGTGCTAGAGACATCGGAAACATATGGGGTCTAGGGGATGAGAGGGTGAGAGGGAGTGGTGTGCCTATGTATATATACATACATCTGTGTGTGTGTGTGTTCTTAACAAGAGGAATTGTGACTATATAGAATGAAATAGAATCTTGTTTCTAAGTTTCAAGAGGTTAGGAAGAACTCTGTAAGGTATTAAAAAAAAATCCTACCTCATAAAATATCAAGAAACTTTAGGATTTTAACAGATTCAGAAGGGAGTAACATCTGGAATAAGGGTCAGAGGGTCAAGAGGAGATATATGTAAAATCACATTTTCTTCTTCTGGCTTCAGTGAAATATTTCACAGATTAGTCCTTCTCTGTCACCTTACTTGACATTCTTCAATTCCTTAACTCCAAAATGTTGTTATTTGAAAGGGTTCCATCTTTAGCCTCCACCATTCTTCAGTTGGCATGCTCTACCCAAGTGATCTCAATTACCATCTAAAAGCCCATGACTCTCTAGAACAATGCTTGTCTCCTGCCCTCCAAGCACAAATATTCTAATAACTACTGGCCAGTCCATCTAGAAACACCACAGGTACCTTAAATTCAATATTTACAAATTTGAAAATGATTTTCCTTTCTTCCTCCTACATATGTACTATTTTTAATGGTATCTATCGCTCACCAAAAACACAAGCAAAAGTCATTCAATGTTCTTTTCTCTTCCTCACTGACTGCATCTAATATGACACTAAATTCTGTTGGCTTTAACGCCTTAGTTATCTTTTATCTATACCTTCATTTCTAACTCACCTGTGACTGTCCTGATTCAGAAACTTTACCATCATTACTGTGAATGAACAATTGCTATACATCATGCAGTAACACAGTAATAATCTTTCTAAATCTCAAAGAAGATCATGATTCTCTTGGTTAAAATTTTTCAATGGTCTCCACTTCAGTTAAGAGATTCCCAAACATCTTAGTCTGGGTACCTTGGGCATTGCTTATTTCATGTACCACAGTGGCCAAAGAAAACTCCTTCCCCAAATACACACCTTACGGCTTATGCTGTCACCTGAAATATTTAACCCATGTTTTAATTCTGAGCAGCATATTTTTCCTTCCCAGAGGTAGAGTTTATAGAAAGTTTTGTTTTTCAACTTGTTGTCACCAGAGTAGTAGTTCTGAAATAATCTGAAACACTATTACCTCAGTGGTCCCACATCCTTCCAATGATTAAAACCGAACTCCATTACCAAACTATTCAAAGTCTGTCACTCTCGCTACTTCCTCCCTTGTTCTAAAAAAATCCTGCTATATGGACCTCCCTACATTTCACTGAATGTACTTGATGGATTTTATTCAGAATGCCCAAAAGATTAAAACAACTAATATTCATCAACAGGTATATGAATAAGCAAAATATGTTATAGTCATACAATGAGATATTACTTAGAAACAAACTATCAATATGTATAATAATATGCATGATCTCAAAAAGTTTAAGTGAAAGAAGCCAGAAATAGATGAATACAAATTATATAATTCCACTTCTATTAAGTTTGAGAATAAACACAATTTATCTAATCTAATAAAAAGTCTGAATAGAAGTTGCCTCTACTAAGTGGGAGAAAGTCACTGGAAAGAAGCAAGAAAAACTTTTTCTAGGTGGATGAAAATATTCTATGTCTTGAGCTGGTATGGGTTATGTGGACATACACATTTATCAAGACTCATTGAACTGTACATTTAGAATGCACACTTGTGCACGTCACCATACATAAATTTAATTTCAGTTTAGAAAGAAAGTTATAAAAATGGCATAAGAAGAGTAATAAAAATAGCTGACATTTATTGAGCACTTGTTCTGTGCTAAAATTATTACTATCCACTGTACAGAATCTTCCAGCACTTGCATTTAGATTGGTGGTATCTCATGTAAGTGCTTCAGTGATGGTGGCTATTATTATAAATACATAAAACATGTCAAAATACCTAGAGGATAAGGGTGTCATAATATAAACCCCTGGGCAGTCACAAAATTACACCCCCTTTTCACTCTTTTATATCCAAATGAGGATAATATCATTGCAATTATACTATGTTGTCATTTATAGGATCTGTTTTTATATCACAGGATTTTTTTCAGTTTTTATTTTTGGTACTTCAACTTGTGATAGCCACTAAAAACTTGATATGTACCTTTATTTGCGACAGTAAAATGAAAACCTGACTAAAATTGAAGGGGTCAGGTCAGTTAAACCAATTTTATTGGCTTTTATAAAAAGCTTAAAGGAATAACCTCCTAAGGTTGGGAATGCCTTTTTCTCTAGAAATGAAAAAGGCATCATAAAAAGACACTTACTGGGTTCATAAAATTCAAATGAATATATTATTACCAAGTTTCACAATATTAAAAGACAGATGATAAAAGGAGAAATGAAATACATGAAAGAAAATGGAAATTGATCATCAAAAATGCTAGGTATAAGAACGCTAGAAAATTCACTGGTAAACCAATTAGAATTACATTACAGTTCAAATGATTACCATAAAATCTAGTATCATTTAATATGAGATTTCATTTTTCTATTTTCCCAAGTAAAAGACAGAGCTTAGTCAAGTATACTTAAAATTCTTGTCATTTATCAAGTGTCTGGTAACCTAAAATAAATCAAATTCTGAAATGGTTATATAATACAGTTATTCTGGTTAATATGACTAATTTATGTACCCCTTAATCATTTTTTATCAAGTCTCTAAATGAACAGAAAGCAATCGTTTTTATCTATGATGCTAATCATCAGAGTTATTCTGTCTTTACATCTCTTTTGCAATCACTTCAGCTCTGTAAAATGGAAGCAGACACCAAATGAAGTTTCCATTGCTTATGTGACAGATATCAACTATAAAATATTCAAATAAACTGCACCAATCTATAAAATATGACCTTCAGGTAGGCTACCAACCAACAAAATAATTCCTTCTCTTCCACATTAGCAGTTTTTTTTTTATCACATGTGCTAAGTTAGTGAAGCAATTATTTTTTAAGTACATGTCTATAGTTTTTCTATCCCTTACCACACACTGCCTGACATTTTAAAGCAACCAAATAACAATGCTCTTTCTAAAATTACATCTTTTATGAAATTGGACCATATTTGAAATAACACTAAAAAAAATAGATGAGCTTTTTTAAATTAATAGACTATTTTTAGAGCAATTTAACTTAGAGAAACACTGAACAGAAAGTACAGAATTCCTATACACTTCCTCTTCTCTGTATCCCCCACAGATTCTCCTATTATTAACAGATTTCATTAATGTGGCACATTTGTTACAATTGATGAGCCAATACTGATAAATTGTTATTAACTACAGTCTATAGTTTACATTAGACTTCACTCTTTGTATTGTACAGCTCTACAGGTTTTAACAAATGCATAAAATCGTGTATTCATCAATATCATATCATAATGAACAGTTTCAGGGCCCTAAAAATCTCCTGTACTCCACCAATTCATCCTCCCTGCAAATCTTTTGCAACCACTCATCCTTTTACTGTCACTATAGTCTTGCTTTTTCAAGAATGTTATACAGTTGGCATCGTTTAATATGTAGACTTTTCTGATTGGTTGTATTCACTTAATAATACACATTTAAAGTTCTTCTATATCTTTTCATGGCTTGACAGCTTTTTGTTCATAACTGCCAAATCTTCCATTATATGATTATACCATAATTTATCTCTTCACCTATTTAAGGACATCTTTGTTTCTTCTCCATTTTGGGAATGATGAAAAGGCACTACTAACATTTTTGTGAAAGATTTTTTCTTTAGACAGAAGTCTTCAACTCATTTAAGTAAATACCAAAGAACACTACTGCTGGATCATAGAGTTTGTATTTGTAAGAAACTTTCAAACTGTCTCCCAAAGTGAGCATACCATTGAGTTTTTCAACCAAAAATGGATGAGAGTTTTGTGCTCCACATCCTCATCAGCATTTAGTGTCATAAGTGTTTTTTTTTATTTTTGCCATTGTAATAATAGTAACACTGTGTCATTGTTGTTTTTATTTCAATTGTCTAATGATGTACAATGTTAAACATCTTTTTGTATGTTTATTTGCACAAGATCAGATGAGTTTGTTGGTCAGTTCTACCAAACATTGAAGGAAGAAATGATACCAATTCTCTACGATCTGTTTCAGAATATAGAATCAGAGACTGCTCTTGTTTTCCATGAGGCCAACATTACTTTCATACAAAAAAAAAAAAAAAAGAAAAAGAAAAAATAAATAAATTACAAGAAAGGAAAAATGCAGACCAATATTTCTGATTGAGCATAAATACAAAAATCTTCAAGAAAGCATTAGTAAGGTCAATCCAACTATGCATAAAAAGAATTATGCACCCTGACCAAATGGGATTTATTCCAGTTATGCAAGACTGGTTCAGTGTTTGAAGATCAACTAATGAAATCCACCATATTAACACACTAAAGAAGAAAAATTATACTATCATATAAATGGATGCAGGAAAAACATTTAACAATACTACACACCCGAAACCAGCCTAATTGTCTCATAGAACTGCTGTTTATGGTTTATTTTGAATAAACATAGAAATTGACTTTCAGTTTTAAAACTTGATAAAGTTCCATCTGTCTTATTTGAATTCCTTTCTCAGGAAACCAGCTATCAGGCCTCCTAAATAACATCAAGAAACCAAAACTTACCAAATCTTTGCATCTGGACAATAAGACACCACACCCCTCACCCATCATGATTACCTAAGTGATTACCTGCTTCCTATTGACAACTCTTCTTTACTCCTCCCTAATTCCTGTTTTCCTGCACATATTTATATTTCTTCCCAGGTATATAAACCCCTGATTTTAGTTGGTCAAGGAGATGGGTTTGATACTGATCTCCCATTCTCTCAGCTGCAGTACCAGATTAGAGCCTTCTTCACCTCAATACTCCTTGTCTCAGTGATTGACTTTCTGTGCAGTGACCAGCAGGATCTAGACTGAACCCCTGGCTTTTTAATAATACACCTATTCATGATGCAAACTCTAGGCCCCATATAGTGATGAGTGCATTGAAGACATTCTTTATCTTTGACAAAGGTTTTGTTTGTTTGTTTGTTTGTTTTGTTTTGTTTTTCTGACATTTTCTTTTGATACTTTTTTAGAGTGACATCCCTCTCTGATATGGTTTGGCTCTGTGTCACCACACAAACCTCATCTCCAACTATAATCCCCATGTGTTAAGGGAGGGACTGTAATTCCTACATGTTAAGGGAGGCAGCTGATTAGATCATGGCGACATTTTTCCCCATGCTGTTCTTGTGATAGTGAGTGAATTCTCATGAGATTTGATAATTTTATAAGTGTTTGACCTTTCCTCCTTCACAGGCTCACACTCTCTCCTATCACCTTGTGAAAAAGGTGCCTGCTTCACCTTCTGCCATGATTGTAAGTTTCCTGAGGTCTCCCAGTCACATAGAATTGTGAGTCAATTAAACTTCCTTTGCTTATAAATTACTGAGTCTCAGGTAGTATCTTTATAGCAGTGTGAGAATGGACTAATACAGTAAATTGGTACTGCACAGAGTTGGGTACTCTACAAAGATACTTGAAAATGTGGAAGCGACTTTGGAAGTGGGTAATGGGCAGAGACTGGAACAGTTGGGAGGTCTCAGAAGAAGATAGAAAATGTGGGAAAATTTGGAGCTTCCTAGACACTTGTTGAATGGTTCTGACCAAAATGCTGATTGTGAGGTGAACAATGAAGTTGTGAAGGCTGAGTTTGTCTCAGATGGAGATGAGGAACTTATTTGGAACTGGAGTAAATATGACTAACACTATGCTTTAGCAAAGAGATTGGAGGTATTTTGCCCTGGCTCTAGAGATCTGTGGAACTTTGAACTTGAGAGAGATTATTTAGGGTACCTTGCGGAAGAAATTTCTAAGCATCAGGTCATTCAAGACTTGACCTGGATTTTTCCGAAAGCATTCAGTTTTATGCATTCACAAACAGGTGGTCTGAAATTGAATCTTATGTGTAAAAGGGAAGGAGAGCATCAAAGTTTGAAAATTTGCAGCCTGACAATGTGATAGAAAAGAAAAAAACATTTTCTGGGGAGAATTCAAGCAGGCTGCAGAAATTTGCATAAGTAACGTGGAGCTGAATGTTAATCTCTAAGACAATGGAGAAAATGTCTCCAGGGCAGGTTAGAGATCTTGGTGGCATGCTCTCCTACCACAGGTCTGGATGCCTCGGACAATGAATGATTTTGTGGGCCAGGCCCAGGGCCCTCACTGCTCCATGCAGCCTCAGGAAATGGTACCCTGCATCCCAGCCACTTCAGCTCTGACTATGGCTAAAGAGGCCAAGGCACAACTCCTGAGTTGCTTCAGAGGGTGCAAGTCCCAAGCCTAGGCAGCTTAAATGTGGTGTTGGGCCTGCGAGTGCACAGAAGTCAAGAACTGAGGTTTGAGAACATCCACCTAGATTTCAGAGGATATATGGAAATGCCTAGATGTCCAGGAAGAAGTCTTATGCAAGGGTAGAGCCCTCATGGAGAAACTCTGCTAGGGCAGTGCAGAAGAGAAATTAGGGGTTGGAGCTACCACACAGAGTCCTGACTAGGGCACTGACTAGTGGAGCTGTGAGAAGTTCTCCAGACCCCAGAATGGTAGATCCAACAACAGCTTGCACTGTGTGCCTGGAAAAGCCACAGGGACTCAATGTCAGCCTGTGAAGGAGCTGCCCAAAGCTGTAGGAGCCCACCCCTTGCATCAGTGTCCCCTGGATATGAGACATGGGGTCAAAGGAGATCATTTTGGAGCTTTACAATTTTATGACTTCCCTACTGGATTTTGAACTTCCATAGGGCCTGTAGCCCCTTTGTTTTGGCCAATGTATCCCATTTAGAATGGGAGCATTTACCCAGTGCCTATACTCCCATTGTATCTAGGAAACAACTAAGTTGCTGTTGATTTTTTACAGGTTTATAGGTGGAAAGGACTTGCCTTGTCTCAGATGAGACATTGGACTTGGACTTTTGGGTTTGGGTTAATGCTGAGATGAGTTAAGATTTTGGGGGACTAGGCCGGGTGCGGTGGCTCAAGCCTGTAATCCCAGCACTTTGGGAGGCCGAGGCGGGCGGATCACGAGGTCAGGAGATCGAGACCACAGTGAAACCCCGTCTCTACTAAAAAATACAAAAAATTAGCCGGGCGCGGTGGCGGGCGCCTGTAGTCCCAGCTACTCAGGAGGCTGAGGCAGGAGAATGGCGGGAACCCGGGAGGCGGAGCTTGCAGTGAGCTGAGATCGCGCCACTGCACTCCAGCCTGGGCGACAGAGCGAGACTCCGTCTCAAAAAAAAAAAAAAAAAAAAAAAAAAAAAAAAAAAAAAAAAAAAAAAGATTTTGGGGGACTGTTGGGAAGGCATGATTGGCTTTTAAATGTGAAAAACATGAGATTTGCAAGGGGTAGTGGTGGAATGATATGAGTTCAGTTCTGTGTCCCCACCCAAATCTTATCTAGAATTGTAATCCCCATATGTCAAGAGAGGAACCTATAATATCCATGTATTGAGGGAGAGAGGTGATTAGATCATGGGGGAAGTTTCTCCCGTGTTGTTCTCATGATAGTGAGTGAGTTCTCATGATATCTGATGGTTTTATAAGTTTTGGTAGTTCCTCCTTCACACACTTAAACTCTATCCTGCCACCTTGTGAAGGAGATGCCTGCTTCCCTTTCTGCCATGATCATAAGTTTCCTGAGGCCTCCCTAGACATGCAAAACTATGAGTCAATTAAACCTCCTTTGTTTACAAATTACCCAGTCTCAGGTAGTATTTTTATAGCAGTGTTAGAACGGACTAATAAACTCTCCTTATATCATCCAACCATTCTTGCATATTGTCCACTTTTCTCATTAATGTCCACAGCATATTAATCACAGCTATTTTAAATTCCCAGTCTAACCCTTCTAAAATCTCTACCACATCTAAGTCTTCTCTTGATGCTTGTTTCTTCACCTTGTGTTTTTTTGCTGTTTTGGTATCACTTGTCATTTTTTTTGGAAAAATAGACACAATATATCAGGTAAAAGTAACCGATATAAACAAGTCCTTAATGTGAGAAGTTATGTTTATCTGGTTAGGAGTTAGACTATGTTTACCATTTGCTGTAGCTGTGCTGTTAGAAGCTAAATTTCATCCAGTGTTCTTGTTTTTGTCTCTACTGTTGTCATTGGGTTTCTGCAGAGACTTCTTCTTAAATAGGGTCTGAGACTTTCAGATCTTTCTGCAAATTGTAATCTCTTGTTATTGTATAAGAACCATATTGGTGTGGCAGTAAGGTGTGCAGGGAAGTAGAAAGATGGAGTCTAAAATCCTATGTTTGGTCTCAGTCTTTACACAGCCTATGACCCTGGCTGTGACATTCACAAGTGCTTCTCAGCTATTTTCACCCACGTAGGTGAGACAGAAGGCTTGAGTGAGATGGAGTTGATATTTCCCTTCCCCTGGGTCAGTTAGGATCTGGTATAACCCAAGTGTGTTCGGCTCTGGTGAAATAGTGTCCCTTGAGGCCTGTCCTTTGTTAAGGAGAGCAAAGTGCTCTAGATGTACTTTAAAATGACTCCTATTCCTCTCCCCCTGCCAGAAAGTGTGAGGCATTTTTTTCCCCTAATCTTCACAAGGCCTTGATGTGAGGTGTTATATTTATCTGTCTAGGAGTTAGTATATGTTTACTATTTTCTGTAGCTGTCATGTTAGAGGCTACATTCTCTCTAGTGCCCTTGTTTTTGTCTCCACTGTTGTGTTTGGGTTTCTGAGAATACCTCTGAGAATGTGATGGGGTTCCTAGAGCTAAAACTTAAGAAAGGGTACTCTGCCTTCCCAAGTGAAAAGCTCAGGCCTCCAGGAGATTTTCTTCTCCCAAGCTAATCTAGGCTCAGGCTTGTAGCCATTAGTCAATCACCCTTTAAGAATTACTAGCAGGTCTGACAATGCATTCTGCAAACCATAAGCAGTACTCCCTGCATTTGCTTGCCTCTCCTCTTTCGGGAGCAGTGGTTTGCCCTGTAATATCAATTCTCTAATGAATCTTAGAAGTGTTATTAACTTTCAGTTTGTTCAGCTTATATTGTTGTGAGGATTTCTACAACCAAGCAACTTGACTTTAAAATTTATTTTGAAACTTGTTTTTTCCTTCTCTCTCATCTTAGACTTAAGATGTACTTTGAAACTCTTTGTTTCTCTCCCTTCCCACCAGGCACTCCTTTGTACTGCACTTGCAATATGTGCTTGCTTAGAAATTTCAGGGGATAACCTTGAAATAAACCAGGCAGGAAGACCAAGCAGCAGAATTCTCCCCAGCTAAGGATTACCTCAAGGCAATTAATCTACAACCTGACCATTGTCAAGATGGTGCCAGCCCACACTCCAGTTGGACAATAACTCAAGATAGCCATCGGAACAAGATACAGAAATCCTGTACCCTGCCCTGCTCCCACATACTTCTGATGCCAAGTTTTTCTTCCTAAACCCACTCACTTGCCTACAATTTTGAAATTGTTTTGGGCAATTTCAAAGACAATGGAAATGGCATGAGCCTGGCCATTTCCCAACTGCTAGCTTTTGAATAAACTTGCATTACTTTCACCACACCTCACTTTTTGTATTTTGCATTTCAAGCAGCAAGCAGCCAGACCTGAGTTCAACTACAAATTTGGTGCCCTGTGTGAAGAACTGTGCTTTCAGAATGGTTTAGCTTCCCCATGTGAAGAATGGTCTGCCTGGTTTCCAACAAGTATAGTAACTGCCTATGGCAGTGTGCCAGGGCTTACCCACTCATGCTACCAGGCAGAGTGACAGTTACTCATAAATTCCAGCTGCTAGTGGCTAGCTGATTCTGTGGCTGAAACTCCATGGAGCCCCTCAGCAGCTACCAAGATGCTTTTGTCTTGGGGATCTTCCCATCTTTCTCCTTCACCCCTCCCCCAGTGGCATCAGTTGCATATAATACTGTTCTGGTGCAGGTAAAGTGATATCTGGGAAATCAGTGGGCTTCAAGGCTTGGTAAGTCACCCAGTGCATCTAGGAATGCTCTATCTCTGCCACGCGGACTTTTTATGCTGTTTGGACCTCGTGTGGGTCATTCATAGTGCCATTTTTGGCTTGTATGCCATTTGGACCTTGCATGAGTCATCTGTCATGCCTTTCGGGCTTGAGACAAGATTTTAGAACTTCTCTCTCAATTTCTCCCTTTGTGGGAATTAGTTTAAGAGTATTCTATTTGAATTCAATTGTGTTTGTGTCTGCATTTGGATTTGTGTCTGTTTCCATTTCTCTTTGTAAAAGTGATCTATTTCTCTTTATCCCATCTGCGGGTTCAGGTCCTACCAGAAAAAATTAGCCTGATTTACTGAAAGCAGAAAGGTAGGTCATGCCCTCTCCTTGTTAGGAGAAGAACAGGTCTCACCATCCTGGCTCCTGATTTCGTTACCCTCTTTAGGACTTCAAAGTATTCTGCGCACTTGTGTTACAGTTGGTGAGAGAGGAAGAGGAAATGTGTGAACTTTCCTGCAGGCAATCTGGATGGGCCTGGAATTCTGTTGGTTGCTCCCTGTGTTACTTTATGTAAGAAAACAGGATCCCTAGCACCTGGATCCAGTTCCTACATGATCCTCATTCTAACCCATTTTCCATTTTTGTTTGCTTAATTTGTCACCTTATCTGTTGTCACTCTGTCTCATTTCACTGGGATTGCCAGGTCAATAGGACTTGGACCTGGTATAAGATTGAATTATTAGGAAGGGCTGTGCAGACCATTGCCAACCCCTGGCTCACTTAAGGAAATCTCTCTTTGAAGTCTGCCTGTTGTGGCCATGTGGCAAAGTTTATACAAGTATGACCACTGAGACTGCGAATGACATTATATACACAAGGAGTTCCAGACTAGGGGAGTTCATTTAGCCCCTGGGCCTTTGATTGAGGAAGAACTCAATATAGAGACAAAATTGGTGGCGAAGTTTACACTCCAACTGAAAACTCCCCTGGGGCATATCCTGGCCAATTGGAAGGCCTATAAAAATAAGTCTATGACTAGAAATAAAATGATTTCTTATTGTAATACTATCTGGCCTCTGTATAGGCTAGATGATGATGTGTATTGGCCTCTGAACTGAAGACTTCAATATTGTACTCTATCAGAGGTTTGAGAAATTGGAAGAAATATCTTATGTCCAGGCTTTCATGCTATTTCATAACCAGGACTCAGGTCATGAGAGGTGGGAGTAGACTGCTAGCTATACAAAGAGATGAGAAGAAAGCCCTTTCCTAGTCAAACACAGAAATCAGGAAGAAAAGGTTGGTGAGGAGATGGGCCTCTTAAATGCTTTCAATCCCCTTCCTCCAGCCCAAGCCACTTAAGCAGCCACTCCAGCCTAAGCTGCCTCAGTGCTACTACTGGAGGCCCTGGACTAGGAAGGAGGGGCAACAGCCCCACCTCAATAGAATGAAGGAATTGGAATGTTCTTCCCCTCCAAGACCTGACAGACAGGCATCCAATGGGCCTTACTGTGACTAGGGCAGGGCAATATCCAATGAAAGAATACCCATCCAACCACTCATTGGTGGAATAAAATAACAGGGCAGCCTGCTGGATACTATTGGACTTCCATCCTGTTCTCTGCCTCTGACTTGCTAAATTGGAAAAGCTCCAATGCACCCTTTAGAGATGACCCACAGAAAATAACTAATCTCTTTGCCTCTGTCTTTGCTACCCACCAACCCACCTGTACAGGCCCTGTTAAACATTCTTTTGACTGTGGATGAGAGAAGGCTGGTGATAGATAAGGTAAATGAGGAGGCTCAGCAACTACATCAGAAAAATTCCAATAAAATTCCCAACCCTATTTGGACAATTCCATTTGTGGATCCCAATTGGGACCCCAAAAATGGGGATATGGCCCAGCTGGATCATTATGAGACATGTATCCTGGAAGGACTTAAAAAGGAGGTGTCAAAACAGAAGAATTTGAATAAAGTTCAGGCAGCTATCCAAAAGATAAATGAAGACCCATCTGATTTATTAGAGCTCATTTACAAAGCTTACAGTAAATATACAGATATTATATACAGATATAAACTAGGAGGCTCCCAAAAATTTCAGAATGATAAACATGACTTTCATTCAACAGAGTGCCTCTGTCACAAGGAAGAAACTAGGGAAACAAGACAGGGCACTTGGAATAAACCCTCTGCATTAGATTGTTCTTGCATTGCTATGAAGGAGTACCTGAGACTGGGTAATTTATAAAGAAAAGAGGTTTAATTTGTTCATGTTTCCATAGACTGTACAAGCATGGCACTGGCATCTGCTTGGCTTCTGGGGAGGCCTCAGGGAGCTTTTACTCATGGCACAAGATGAAGCAGCAGCAGGCACATCAACACAGTGAAAGCAGGAGCAAGAGAGAAGGTGGTAAGTGCCACACACTTTAAACAACCAGATTATGTGAGAACTCATTCTCTACCATAAGGACAGCACCAAGCCATGAGGGATTCGCTCCCATGACCCAAGCACCTCCCTATAGGTCCCACTGCCAACACTGGGGATTACATCTCTACATGAGATTTGGAGGGGACATCCATGTCATATCACTCTCCCAGTTGGTTGATATTGCCTTCAGGGTATACAACACCAGGGAAACTAAAAGCCTAAAGCCAGCCACAATATATTTGAAAACTTTGGAGAAAAACTCATGCCAGCCAGAAGTGGGGAGGTGAGGTGGTCAGAGCATGGCCTTGGGTAGCAACCAATGCGCCTACTGTAAGGAAAGAGGCCACTGGAGATACGACTGTCCCCAAACTAAAGAAAGGACAAAAGAAGGGGTTGTTAAGAATGAAGTTTGAAGTAGATGGTAGAACAGTACTATGCTTCCAATAATTAATGACAGTGTCTCTAAATCTTTCAGAGCCAGTTAAAATTTCCCCATAGGATCTCTGGGTACAACAACAGTGAGGCACAAGCTGATTGATTTTCTTGTTGATATGGGCACACATTATTCAGTTTTAAACACCCCAGAAGGAAAAAGCATAAAAGCAACAGTACTCGTGATGGGGGTTGCAAGTAGAACGCAGCAAAAGTTTTTCTTACAATCATTAGAATGCTAACCGGGGGATTTGCAGCTGAGGCACAGCCTCCTTTCTATGCTAGAATCCCCTATCCCATTGCTGGAATGAAACTTGCTTTGTAAATTAAATACTTAAGTGACTTCTTCCCCAGAAAAGCAGCAGTTACACCTACAGGTCCCACTGAAACAAGGATTGCAGCTGCTGATACTACACACTAATCCCAACAAAGAGAAGAAACCATTCCTCTGGAAAGCAACAAATGAGTGACTAACTGTGTATGTGCAGACAAAACCCCTGGCCAAGCTGCTGCCTATACATATAGAGATAAAAGAAGGAGTTCAAATACCTTGGAAAAAACAATATCCATTAAAATGAGAAGCCTTAGTTGGGATTCAACCTGTATTGCAAAAATTTATTTAAAAATGGGCTGATTCACCCTGCACATCTCCATATAACACTCCTATCCTGCCTATGAAAAATCTCCACTTGAATGAATACCCTTTTATACAGAATTTAAGAGCTATTAATGAAATTGTCCAGTATATTCATCTGACTGTACCTAATACATACACCCTATTGACTTCCATTCCCAGAAATTTAGGATGGTTTTCAAAATTGGACTTAAAGGATGCCTTCTTTGCATCCCATTTGAAGAAAAGGCCCAACCGCTGTTTATCTTTAAATGGCAAGACCCAGAAATAAAAGCAACTTTTCAACATGGTTGGATGGTATTACTTCAAGGTTTTAAAAACTTGCCCACCCTTTTTAGTGAAATACTGGCAAGAGACTTAAAAAAATGTGCAATTAGATGAGGAAGTTCTGCTACACTATATAGATGACTTGCTGCTAGCAAGCTCAAGCTATGATAAATGCCTGGCCAACACCATCTTGGTTTTAAACCACCCAGCACAATGCAGATATAAAGTGTCTCCTCAGAAGGCCCAAATCTGTAAACAAAAAGTGACATACATAAGGGTTCCATTAAAAAAGGGAAAAAGAAGTCTGATTTCAGATAGGAAACAACGCAATAGCACCCATAAAGGCCCCTGAAAACAGGAGGCAATTGTGGGGATTCTTGGGTATGGCAGACTTTTGCCAAATTTGAATCCCCAATTTCACACTTGTGGCTAAGTCCCTCTGTGAAGCCCTGAAAAGATTAGATTTGAAAACCCTGCACTAGATGGCAGAATGTCAATAGACATTCAACACTATTAAAGAAAATCTAGTGTCAGCCCTGGATCTGGGATTGCCAAATCCCCAGAAGCCATTCAAGCTTTATGTACATGAAAAGCAGAATATAGGGCTAGGAATGCTATTCTAAATGTTGGGGGACACCTCACAACCTAGAGCACATTTTTTTCTAAACAATTGGATCAAAAGACTAAAGAATGGGTCCCTTATCTCTGGGCAGTGGCTGCCACCTGTAAAATTCTGCAGGAAGCAGAAGAGTTTACCCTAGGACAGTCCATCACCAGATTTGTGCTTCATCAGGTGCTAACTTTTCTAGAAAAGAAGGGAGACTACTGGCTTACTGCAGAGGAAATGGGTAAATAAATTAGGTCATCTTCTGGATGACCTAAATGTCACCTTATAAACCACTACAGCCTTAAACCCAGCCACCTTGCTTCCAGCCACTAATCCTGATCAAGAATTGAAACACAATTGTCTAGAAATCCTTGATGTGGTTTACTCTAATAGTTGAAACTGTCAGATCAACTGATGATCACTCCAGACTTGGAGCTCTACACTGGTAGAAGCAGCTTCATAGAAGACAGGCACCAAGCCAGGTATGCGATGGTGACCACAGGTAAGGTAATAGAGGCTCATGCCCTTCCTGCTAGCACTACAGCACAAAAAGCTGAGCTGTTCACTCTCACCAGAGCTTTGGAATTGTCCCAGGGGAAGTGAGTAAACATTTACACTGGCTCCAAATATGTCTTTATGGTGGTATATGCCTATGGGGCTATTTGGAAAGAACAAGTTCTCTTGGCCTCAGGAAATAAGAACATTAGGCATCCAGTGGAAATCCTTGCCCTGCTGAAAGCAGTCACTCCACCTGCTCAGGTCACCACAATGCAAAGTCCAGGCATCAAATAGTTGGTTCCCAAATAACTAAAGGGAATCAAGCAACCAGCAAAGATATGAAGTTGGCTGCCTGGGAAGCACAGGTGCTTGAGGGCTCTCATACCTCTTTGGACTTACCAGACTCGAGCCTCACTATACTGAGGAGGATGAAGAGTGTGCCCGCGATTGAGGGTTAACTAATGCAGACCTAGTTCACCTTGGAAGACTACACTCATGGGGTCATTTGGCTCCCAAGACCTTGGTTTATTCAATTATCAAACATTTACATGAAGGAACCCACTATGGAAGGGATACTCTAGTTGATTTAATACGACCCTACCTCAGAGGGCCACATGTTTGGAGAACCATCCAGAAAATCACACAAGGATTCTACCTGTGTGCAAAAAATAATCCCCAAACTGAACATAGTCTACCCAAGAAATGAGTACAACACCAAAGGCTGAGTCCATGTGAAGACTGACAGGTTGACTTCACACCAAGGCCCAGAGCAAGTGAAAACTATAAATTTCTACTTAGTGTTTATAGACATGTTCTCAGGATAGATTGAAGCATACTCCCACTGAGTCTGTAAAGGCCACAGAAGTAGCAAAAGCTTTGCTAAATTAAATAACTCCTCATTTTGCACTTCCTTGCTCTATACAAAGTGACAGTGGTTCTTCTTTGGTTTTCAAGGTTACCGGGAGGATAAGTCAAGCATTGCAGATGAAATGGAAATTGCATTCATCACAGAGTCCACAGTCAATAGGAAAGACAGAAAAAATAAACCAAACTTTGAAAAAGATGGTGGCTAATCTCCATCAGGAAATGGATTTAAGTTGGGAAAGGTCATACCCATTGCCTTTAGCAGAGTAGTGCCCTGAAGCAGTCTAGGGTTAACCCCTTTAAAAATTATTTATAGGTGATCCTTCCAAAACCCCTCCCTGGGAATCCCACCTTCAGTCTAGCAGGTGAGTCAAGAACGAAACAACATAAACAACAATTAGGGTGGGCATTACTAGCTATGTATCAGTTTGCCCTTTCCACGTCCGCATATCCCGTAGACAAGCCTCTGCACCCTTTCTACCAAGGAGATAAAATGCTGTGCTGAAGTCCTGGGAAAACAAAGGACAAGACCAAGAGCTGCTGAAAAGTGGACAGGATCTCAATGAACTGCTAACCACCCACTCATTAGTGAAGCTGTCTGGTGTTAAGCCATGGTTATATCATACTCAGGGGAAGGCTGCCCCTTCTCCATCCCTCAGGTAACCAACCTGCCTATACCTGTGAGTCAGAGAGAGACCCAAACTGTTTCTTAAAAATAATCTTGACAATAAGTAGGAACTTCTTTCTTTGCTCTCATAATATAAAGCTTTTATTAGTTTTTATCATAATAAAAAAGTTTTTCATGCTCACTAAAACTAATAATTTTTTTTTTCTGTAGTGGACACAGCACTATGCACAGTTTACAACAAGAAAATTTGCTGAATCTGTGATTGATAACCCTTTTCCAACACCTCTGGCCTGCCTTAGTAGGTTTTGCCTATGCAGGGAAATGACTGGCAGTATCTGAAAACATTCATTAAAATTCTGAAACAATATGCCAGGCACTTAAGCTCACGCCTATAATACCAACACTTTGGCAGCACAAGGTGGGAGAATTGCTTGAGCCCCAGAGTTCAAGTGCAGCCTACGCAACATGGCAAGACCCCATCTCTACAAAAAAAAAAAAAAAAAAAAAATTAAAAAATTAGCTAGGCAAGGTGATGCGTGCCTGTTGTCCCAGCTAGGTTGAGGTTTCAGTGAGCTATAGTCATACCACTGCATTTCAGCCTGGGTGACAGAGTGAGACCTTGACTCAAAAAGCAAAAATTTTTAAACAATAGGGTGATGTGATGACTTACACAACCAGGAGCAATGTGATCAACTGGCCAATTAATAAAACTCTCAGTGATTCCAGACATGGGAAGCCTTTCTCAATAAATATCACATAAGAATATGTGAATAGCTATAACCACTCTGCAACTAAATCCTAAGATAAAATCTAGCAATTCTCATTGCAAAGAAGTTTTTCTTCATATTTGGGATGATTTCATTTGGCTAACATCAACTGCAGGGCAGTTGAGTCAAATAGTTCCTCTATGCTGGAAGCATTGAAATGACACCTGTGACTCCCCACCCAATCTTATTTGAATAATGAGCTTGATTTCCCAAGAACACTGTTAGCATACCATAGTTTTGCAAGCCACAGATTTATTTGCCACAGATTGGTCTCAGTGTTCCGGCTTAAACTGGTATTATTCTAATGGCACTGAATGGCTGTGTGGCCCTAATCTTTCACCTTGCTTGCCATTGGAATGACTAGGACAATGTACTTTAGGTTACCCATGGGTGCAAGGGCAATGGAGAAAGTACACTGAGAAACTTGCTAATCCCCCACACCTAATTAAGACATGGACCAGATCCATTTTTCACTGGTATGACTATTTGGCTTCAATCATTATGCCATTGGCAGGGATTAAAGATGTCATCCAATATGTAGAAACCCTTGCAAATTATACCCAGTGGGTTCTCAATGACAGCCTCCAAAGTATCTCCTTAGTAAACTCTGGGATGACCTACATGCAAGAAGCTGTTCTGAAGAACTGTATGACTTTGGATATCTCTTTGCTGCACAAAGGGGACCTTGCGTCTTGTGCCATTATTAAAACTGAATATTGTGTATATATTCCAAGTAACTAAGGGAACATTTCTATCCTTCTAGGATACGCACAAACAGATTAATGCTATGCCTGACCCTATGATGTCACTAGACCAATGGCTATCTTATTTGTTTGGGCCAGGAAATTCTTGGTGGAAAAAGCTGCTTATAATTCTAGCGATGATTTTAGGAATAGGTGTGCTTCTTTGCTGGGGATTATACTATCGCCATGCATTCTGTATGGATGTGAGGGCCCCTGAGCCCTCCAACAGATCTCTCCTATAATCACAGGTATTCAGGAATATTTTCAAATCCATGTAGACTGGTTACATTCCCTGACTCCATCTCCATCCAGGAGGAAGTAGCTAGATTGAATACATCACCCACCTTCTAAAGAAATAAAATGGAAGTTGACAGTGGGGAGTTGTAATTGAGTGACTTGGCTTTAAAATGCATTTTAAAACTTATTTTTCCTTCTCTCTAATCTTAGCCTTCAAATGTACTTTGAAACTGTTTCTCTCCTTTCTCACCAGGCACTCTCTTGCACTGCATTCATGTATTTAATTAGGTACTTGCTTAGAAATTCCAGCAGCTAATCTTGAAATAAAACAGACGGGAAGACCCAGCAGCATAATTCTCCCCATCTAAGGGTTACCCATAGCAATTAATCTACAACATGGCCATTGTCAAGATGGTGCCAGCCCACACTCCAGGTGAACAATTGCCTACAATAGCCATCAGAACCAGACACAGAGACCCTGTACCCTACCCTACACTGGCATACCTCTCATGCCAAATTTCTCTTCTGAAACTCAGTCACTTGCCTACAATTTTGAAAAGGTTTTTGGAGGCATGAGTCCAGCCATTTCCCAACTTCCAACATTTGAATAAAGTTGCTTTCCTTTCACCACACCTTACTTCTTGTATTTTGGCTTTTCAGTGATGAGTAGCTGGACTTGAGTTCAGTTACATTTCTATTTCTGGCTCAGACCTCTCTCTGCCTTCTTTCACTGACATCTCAAATTGAACATGCTTCAAACTGAACTCTTGATATTTCTCCCCAGAATCTGTTCTGCCCACAGTGTTCTCCATTTAATTTATGACACATCATCCTTCCTGTTGTTCCAACCAAAAACACTGAAACCATTCTTTTATTTTTCTCAAATATCACATCAAATTAATCATGAAATCTTTTTGATTATTTTAAAAAACATACCCAAAATGGACCACTTTTCACCTCTGTTGCCACTAGCCTGATGTGAGTGGCCAGTATCAGTCTTGTCTACATTACTTTAGTAGCCTCTTAACTGATGCATCTGACTATATTTTTGCTGCCCTCCCCACCCTCATCACCATACTCCCATAGAGTCTATTCTTGACACAGTAGCCGGGTTCCTATATAAAAACGTTTCATATGGTAAAGTTGGTTGTATTAGTTCCTTTTCATGCTGCTGATAAAGACACACATGAGACTGGGCAATTTACGAAAGAAAGAGGTTTAATGGACTCACAGTTCATTAAATGGCTAGGGAGGCCTCACAATCATGGCAGAAGGTGAAAGGCACTTTTTTCATGGCAGCAGCAAGAGAAAGAATGACAACCAAGTGAAACAGGTTTCCCCCTATCAAACCATCAGATCTCATGAGACATATTCACTACCAGGAGAACAGTATGGGAGAATCCTCCCACATGATTCAATTATCTCCCCATGAGTCCATCCCACAATATGTGAGAATTACGTGAGTACAATTCAAGCCAAACCGTTTGGGTGGGGACACAGCCAAATCGTATGATTCTGCCCCCAGTCCCTCCCAAATCTCATATCCTCACATTTCAAAACCAATCATGTCTTCCCAACAGTCCCCCAAAGTCTTAACTCATTTCAGCATTAACTTAAAAGTCCACGGTGCAAAGTCTCATCCAAAACAAGACAAGTCCCTTCTGCCTATGAGCCTGTAAAATCAGAAGCAAGTTAGTTACTTCCTAGATACAATGGGGGTACAGGCATTGGGTAAATATAGCCATTCCAAATGGGAGAAATTGGCCAAAACAAAGGAAATACAGGCCTCATTCAAGTCCAAAATAGAATGAGTTAGTCAATCTTAATGCTCCAAAATGATCTCTTTTGATTCCGTGTCTCACATCCAGGTCACACTGATGCAAGAGGTGGGCACCCATGGTCTTGGGCAGCTCTGCTTCTGTGGCTTTGCAGGCTATAGCCTCCCTTCTGGCTACTTTCACAGGCTGGTGTTGAGTGTGTGCAGTTTTTCCAGGCACACGATGCAAGCTGTCAGTGGATCTACCATTCTGGGATCTAGAGGATGGTGGCCCTCTTCTCACAGCTCCACTAGGCAGTGTCCCAGTAGGGACTCTGTGTGGGGGCTCTGACCCCACATTTCCCTTCTGCACTGCCCTAGTTCAGGTTCTCCATGAGAGCCCTGCCCCTGCAGCAAACATCTGCCTGAACATCCAGGCATTTCCATAAATCCTCTGAAATCTAGGCGGAGGTTCCCAAACCTCAATTCTTGACTTCTGTGTACCTGCAGGCTCAATACCACATGGAATCTGCCAAGGCTTGGTGTTTGAACCCTCTGATGTCATGGCCCCAGTTATACCTTGGCACCTTTTAGACTGGAGTGGCTGGGATAAAGGCATCAAGTCCCTGTACTGCACATAGCACAGGGACCCTGGGCCAGGTCCAGGAAACCACTTTTCCCTCTTATTTTAAAGACCTGTGATGGGAAGGTCTGCAATGAAGACGTCTAATATGCCCTGGAGACTTTTTCCCCATTGTGTTGGTGATTAACATTCCGCTTCTTGTTACTTATGCAAATTTCTGCTGCTGGCTTGAATTTCTGCTCAGAAAAATGGTATTTTCTTTATCGCATTGTCAGGCTGCAAATTTTCCAAACTTTTATGCTCTGCTTCATTTATAAAACTGAATGCTTTTAACAGCACCCAAGTCATATATTGAATCCTTCGATGCTTAGAACTTTCTTCCACCACATACCCCAAATCATCTCTCTCAAATTCAAATTCCAGAAATCTGGGGCAGGGGCAAAATGCCACCAGTCTCTTTGCTAAAACATAACAAGAATCACGTTTGCTCCAATTCCCAACAAGTTCCTCGTCTCCATCTGAGATGACCTCAGCCTGGACATTATTGTTCATATCACTATCAGCATTTTGGTCAAAGTCATTCAACAAGTCTCTAGGAAGTTCTAAACTTTCCCATATTTTTCCATCATCTTCTAAGCCCTCCAAACTGTTCCAATCTCTGTCTGTTACCCAGTTCCAAAGTTGTTTCCACATTTTCAGGTATCTTTTCAGCAGCACCCCACTGTACTGGTACCAGTTTACTGTATTAGTCTGCTTTCACTCTGATGATAAAGAGATACCTGGGACTGGGCAATTTACAAAAGAAAGAGGTTTAATGGACTTACAGGATAGGGAGGCCTCACAATCATGGTGGAAGGCAAAAGGTACTTCTTACATGATGATGGCAAGAAAGAGAATGAGAGTTGAGCAAAACAGACTTCAGATTTCCCATTTTCAAACTATCAGATCTCTTGAGACTTATTCATGTCCAGGAGAACAGTATGAGAGAAACTACCCCCATGATTCAATTATCTCCCACAGGGTCCCTCCCACAACACATGGAAATTATGGGAATACAATTCAAAATGAGATTTGAGTGGGGATACAGCCAATCCATATCAATGGCAATTCGTCACAAAATAATCTATGAATTTAATGCAATTTCAGTTAAAATTTCACATAGTTTATTTATGGGAAGCTTATCAAAAAATTTCATAGAAATATAAAATTCCCAAGAATAGCTGTGATGGTTAATATTAGATGTCAACTTGATTGGATTGAAGGATGTCTAGATAACTGGAAAAGTATTGTTTATGGGTGTATCTGTTAGGGTTTTGTCAGAGAAGATTGACATTGGAGTCAGTGGACTAGGAGAGGGAGACCAACTCTCAATGTGAGTGGGCACCATCCAATCAACTGCTAGCACAGCTAGAACAAAGCAGACAGAAGAAGGTGGAATGAGCTGGCTTGCTGATTCTTCTGGCTTTCATCTTTCAACTGTGCTGGCTGCTTCCTTCCATTCCTCCTGCCCTTGGACCTCAGACTCCAGGTTCTTCTAACTTTGAACTCTGGGACTTATACCAGTGGTTTATCAGGGGCTCTCAGGCCTTTGCCCACAGACTGAAAGCTGCCCTGTTGGCTTTCCTGCTTTCGAGTCTTTTGGACTTGGACTATGCCATTACCAGCTTCTTTCTTCCTCAGCTTGCAGACAGTCTAACGTGGGACTTCACCTTGTGATCGTGTTAGCCAATTCTCCCTAATAAACTCCCTTTTATATATACATATATCCCATTTATTCTGTCCCTCTAGAGAACCCTGATTAATACAGATTTTAGCCAAGGAAATCTTGAAGAAAAAGATAAAGAGGAAGAGAAGGGGGAGGACCAAGAGGTGGAAGAAAAGTAGGAAGCAGGGGTGTGCAGCAATGACTGAGGAGAAAAAAATGGAAGGAAGGAAGGAAGGAAGGAAGGAAGGAAGGAAGGAAGGAAGGAAGGAAGGAAGGAAGGAAGGAAGGAAGGAAGGAAGGAAGGGAGGGAGGGAGGGAGGGAGGGAGGGAGGGAGGGAGGGAGGGAGGAAGGATTGCCAGCCATCTTTCCAGAGGTCACAAGATATGCTACTTCCCCAAGTACTCCTGCAGAATACATCACTATTACAGAACCTAAAATTGGCTTTTGCGATGTCTTTTCAGGTTTTTTGCATGCCTGACACATATGATGACTCCTCCTGGACCCACCTGCTGCTTCTGAAGCCCCACTCAGAAGCAATTCAGAGCAAAGGAGAATCATTTCCCGTACTCCTATGATTGCACCCCCCAACCAATCAACAAGTATCCATTGTCTAGCCATCCCCACCCCTTTCCACAAACTGCCTTTGAAAAACCCCTAACCTACAAGCCTTCAATGAGATTGATTTGAGTAATAACTCCATCTCCCATGTGGTGTAGCCAGCCTCGTGTCTATTAAATTATTTCTTTACTGCAATGCCATGGTGTTTGTGCAGTATGCAGCAAGAACCTGTTGGGCAGTTACATTATATAGACCAATAAAAATAAATAAATAAATAAATAAAAGTTTTTTCTGTCAAAAACAACTTTCTGAAAGTTTAGGGGAGACCTCAAAAACTCAAGTCCCTGAAATGTACTGTCAAATTGAACATAAAACATAGCAAAAAAAGAAAAAAACACTGAGATTATTCTGCAATAATTTCTAAATGTGCACATTTTCAGGAAATTTCTTACAAAAGTCAAACTGAATGCAAAAAAACAGTGGCTTATGCAAAAGAAGACGGCATAGGCATTTGATTAGTGTTGGCCCAATGCATTAAGTGACTGCATTAACAAATTAGTGTCTTTATGCTGTATTCTTATAATTCTTCATTTTAACTATCTTTGGATTATTCAACCTCAAATTCTAACTGTGTTGGGTAAAACCATTGCACTTACATGCACAAGTATTTATTATACCATAGTCATAACAAGAAGAAGTGGGATTCAAAATTAATGAAATGCCTCTATACCATAACAGTACAAAGGATCAGAGTTACATGCAGTACCAGGAAAAGATATCCAAAATAAATTGCTAATTAGAAAGCCAAGAAACTTTGTAAAATATTGTATAGAACATGTCTCCAATTTTTTATTTAGAAAAAATGGTGTTCAAATATAGAAGAAGCAAAAGATAATTAAATAGAATAAAAGACTGAGAAAACTGAATCAAACTATAAACAGTGGTTTGTCTTGTTCTTCTTTTTCTTTTCTTTTGATGTACTTTACTCTATAAATATAGCCTGAGTACCCCTTATCCAAAGTGTGTGGGAACAGAAATGTTTTGGATTTCAAATGTTTTCAGATTTTGGAATATTTGCATTATATGTACTCACTGGTTGAACAAAAGCAAGCAGTATTTTCTCTGGACATTATGTTGAAGCTCAAAAAATTTTAGATTTTGCAGCATTTCAGATTCTCAGCTTTGGAATGCTAATCTAGTATATGATTTATTTTTAAAAAGTATTTGTTTTTAAATAATCCACACCCATTTATAATCCAACTTGACCTTTTTGGTTTTTCTAAAAATGCTTTATATAAAAGATATTCTATTTGTGACAAACTAATGAAATATATTTCAAATAACTGATATTTTCTTTCTCTGCCCTCTTTGTCTTTGGAGACTAATCCCATAGCATTAAGTTGTATGGCAGGGATTTAGACTTAAACAACCTGTCAGTCATTTAAATTGCTGATTAATTTTGGCTTGGCACCACTTATGATCTTAGATCAAGTGCTTGATGAAATAATCAGTCATCTGTGCCTGCTTTAAAAAATTAGCACGCATGTTTATTTGTCAAAATGTCAAAGTGAGTCTAATTTTTAAGTACTGCCCTGTGCAGCATATGTCAACATTTCTCTACATGAAGAGGATAATTCTGTCAAGGCAACAACCATGACTTCTGTAGCAAGACCACCTTTGTAAACTTTCCTCATATATTTTTCTTTAGAAAAGTTACATAGAGTTAGAGCTACAGACTGGGGAAATTAGTTCTTCAAAGTTTTTATCAGTACCCATATTAAAGCTAAACTTTTTTTCCTTTTTTGTTTAAAGAAAAAGCTATTGACTTTCATTTATTTCGCAGAGTTATTACATGGAAAGCAAAGTCTATTCTAAGTGTTGGGAAGATAATCCAGGAGTTATTCCTATGGGAAAGAATGCTGAGCAATTTGAAATCATACCAATTCAGTATTTATGCATTAATATTTATTGAGATCACTATGTATGTAAAACTTTATCTCTAAAATACAGAGAACAACAATGACAGAATAACACAGAACTGGCAGTCACAAATTACAGTCAATCAATGTCAAACGTCAAGGTATTTTTACTTGAAAAGAATGATGTCATTAACCCAAAAACAGTAGGATCTAGGGTTTCATTCACACTTTTCTAATAGAAGATAGACTCTACATTGATATAATGCATTCTTCTAAGAATAGTTCTATCATCAAACTTACATTTTTATTCAATGATATGTTTGTGGTAAACTAGTAAAAATTTACTATTCTCTTAATTTTGTTACCTGTGTCTTAAATATCCTTTTCATAATAATATATGTAGATAATGTAAAAATGAAGCTAAACAGGAATAATTGTTAATAATTATTTGAAAATAAATTAATATGCTTCTATAGAGGGACACAAAAAGAAATACACTTGAAAAGAAATTATCACTCTCTTGATTGGGAAATATAATGTCAATACAAAAATAAGAGATAGTCTTTTCATAGTTTCTAACTTTTGCACATTTTGTAAGGAAAATAAACATGAAAGAGTTGGGTAAGAATGAATATAAAGAGTTACAAAGTGTCAGTAAGAAGTGACACATAAAGAAGGTTGATTCCATAAGTAAATATTTATTAAGCACCTATTATGTTTCAGATACTTGAATGACCAGTGAATAAGATAGACATTTTCATGAAATTCACTAATGCAAGCATCAAAAATTACAAATATTCCTCTATGAGCTGTTTTAGCTATATCCCAAAATTTAATATGTGTATTTTTATCATCTAGTTTAAATATTTTTAGCTTTCCATGTAACTTATTACTTTACCCATGATTCTTTAGAAATAATCTGTTTAATTTCCAAATATTTAGATGTATATATATAATTTTTAATTTTATATATATATGATTTCATAGTGATTAGAAAAGATATTTTGCATAATTTCAATACTTTTAAATTTGTTGAGATATTTGTATGGCCCATACTATGGTCTATCTATCTTCATAAATGAACCATATACCTTGAACTGCAGTTGCTGAATGAAAGAATTTGATGGTCAATTAACTGATGAGTGTGAGGATGAACCAGGGGAATACCACATTTGTTTTCCTGGATGAGATTGCCACTCACAAAAGTAAAAAACAAGCAAATAAAAAACACACAGCACTAAGATCAGAAGTGTGAGTTGTGGGTGTTAGGCACACAGGCAAGCATGCTAGAGAATACAAGATGGTAAGCAGAGATAATACATGTCTTGGATATGCTGAGTATTAACCAACTAAGAAATCCAAATAGAGATGGCCAGTGATAGTTCACTATAAATTATAGATACATCATTCAGATGAGAAGTTTAAGACAGTAATATTATAAAAAGTAAATTCAAATATATCCAACTGGGACTATGTATGTTTAAAACAAAACAAAAAATAAAGCAAGGGAAAGTTGTTTTATGTTTTCTGGCTCAAATTTAAAATTTTCATTTTTACAATTTATATGACACTGAGCCATTCTGGTATGATTTTTCTGATCTTTGTCAGTATTGGTATAGAATAGTAAACAACTAAGGGAAAAGAGTTAATAGGTCAAGTAAATTCTAATAAATTTACAATTTAAATTCAGACAATTATCTGAGTATAAAAATGTACCTCCAACCTACACACACACACACACACACACACACTTCTAAAAAAATGGCAAATCTATTTAGCCAGAGCATCATATTTCCAAAGGCTTTCCATTCTAGAGGTATCAAAAAGCAGAACTCCTGTAATAGAGAAGGTCTTTACTGTCAGAAGATATTGGGAGAAACCAGCCTCTGATAATTCAATGTAGGTTCTTTTCTATTTTCCCTAAGTGTTGGCTGGTCTGAGAAATAAAGGGAAAGAGTACAAAAGAGAGAAATTTTAAAGCTGGGTGTCTGGGGGTGACATCACATGTTGGCAGGTTCTGTGATGCCCCCTGAGCCACAAAACCAGCAAGTTTTTATTAGCAATTTTCAAAGGGAGGGAGTGAACAAACAGGGTGTGGGTCACAGAGATCACATGCTTCAAGGGCAACAAAAGATCACAAGGCAGAAGGTCAGGGTGAGATCACAAGGTCAGGGTGAAACTAGAATCACTAATGAACTTCCATGTCCCGCTGTGCACGCATTGTCATTGATAAACATCTTAACAGGGTTCAAGAGCAGAGAACTGGTCTGACTAGAATTCGCCAGGCTGGAATTTCCTAATCCTAGCAAGTCTGAGGGTGCTGCAGGAGGCCAGGGCATGTTTCATTCTTGATCTGCAACTGCATAAGGCAGACACCCCCAGAGCGGCCATTTTAGAGGACCCCCCCCACCAGGAATGCATTTTTTTCCCAGGGCTGTTAATTATTAATATTCCTTACTGGGGAAATAATTCAGCGGTATTTCTCTTACCCATTTTTGGTAATAGGAGAAATATGGCTCTGTTTTTCCCAGCTCCCAGGCAGCCAGACTTTAAGGTTATCTCCCTTGTTCCCTGAAAATTGCTGTTATCCTGTTCTTAAGGTGCCCAGATTCCATATTGTTCAAACACACATGCTTTACAAACAATTTGTGCAGTTAACACAATCATCACAGGGTCCTGAGGTGACATACATCCTCAGTTTACGAAGATGATGGGATTGAGAGATTAAAGTAAAGACAGGCATAGGAAATTATAAGAGTATTGATTGGGGAAGTGACAAATGTTCATTAAATCTTCAAAATTTATGTTCTTCTGTCACAGCTTCAGCAGGTCCCTCTGTTCGGGATCCCTGACTTCCCGCAACAAGAAGAAACAAATAGGGGACTCTGTGAAGGAAGGAGATGTTTGCTTATCCATCCAGATCAGTCAATCAGCTCGGTGTTCAGTGGAGCACAGAGGCCACAGGCACACATCTCCAAGTCCCTTACACAGAGGTTACAGAAACTTATCTCTTTTTAAAATCATGGCTATAAATAATTTTTCCAGGAAAATAAGTAGCATTAGTCATAGTCTACTTAAGCAAATATGCTTAAAAGCCTGGAAATCACCAAGGCAATTACTCTGGGTTTGGGAATAGTGACATCTAATTAAAATGTTAAATTAAGTTCAGTAGTGATACCAACTTGTTTACACATTCAAACTAATATCAGTAAAGTAAATTTAGCCTACAGAGATCATTTACTTTGGTACCATGCATTATAATAAAATTATGAATGAGATTTTGAGATTAAATGATGACTAGCTAACTCCTCAAATTTTCCATTGAAATATTCATTGAGAGGGAGAAGAAGAGGAGGAGGGAGGGGAAGGAGAAGAGAAGGAAAGGGAGCAGGGCCAGGTGGATGAAAACCTGTACACCAAGAAATTGAAACTTCTAACTTCCTTGGAAGGCAGCAATATTCATCAATGCCTTGTCAGGCCTCAGAAAAAATTTCCACCAAACAAACAATAGTTGAGTTCCTGAAAACAACCTAGCAGAGCCTTACACATACCCCTACTACAGTGATAGAGAACATTCACAGTCCAAAAAGTCCTGGTAGTCAACCTTCATCTACCTCACTCCCTTTTCTAAAGAACTTTTTCTCTTACCTTCATGGTGAGAGGCCTATGCATGCACCAGCTTGAATGTGTTAATCAGTACTAACACTTGGTGCTTTTACAACACGAACAAGGCTTATCTTGATCTTTTTGCAAAGGGAACACCAAAATAAGAATTAAGGAAGAAATTAAAAACAAAAGAAAACTCAGTACATTTTAGTGTGGAGATTAAGATATTTGGTAAAAGTGTGAAATGGAATAGATTTCTGGGAGCTCTGAGGTTGACGTACTATGTTAAGAGGAGTCACGTGAATCAACACAGAAATAAGTAAACCCAAGGAGGGATATTGTGCTGAGTTCTCCCCTACTAGTATTTACCAGTGGAGGAAAATAGTATTTCTGATTCCTGAAAGGAAATCAGAGAGCCGTAAGGCAGTATTAAAGGAAACTCCATTGAGAGGTTTATTTTTAATTAGCTAGGATTTTCAGTTTTCAATTAGCTAGGATTATTTTCAATTAGCTAAGATTGGTAATGCACTGATGCCAAAGAGACTTTATGTGACTGATTGTTTGTAATGAACTGGTGTTTGAGTTGAAGACTATATCTCCAAGGTTGAATGGTCCCCAAGATTTCTCTACCCACTGCCTAAGTTAGAGTCTTTACTGGAAAAACTACCACCATCATGCAATCTTACCACGTTATCCCCACCTAAATGTGTGCTTTCCTGTCTGTAGCAGCTGGACTCAGGAAATGCAAATTCCAGTGAGCAATCTCAGCCTTCTTCAGGCCTTAAGTCTGTGGTAATTCCCTTTTTCCACTATGAAAAAGAAGGAACTTTAACAAGTTTGGTTCAGGCAGTTACTTGTCAATTCCCTTACTCTATTTAAATATGATCGTCTAATTACATAGTGATAGAATGTTCACTCTTTATGTAATATTTATACCTCTTCAAAGATAAATGCATACTCAGTGAAAGATGACTTCTTGGTCTCTGGATATTACCATTCTCCTTAATCAACAGGACTGTATAGCAAAATTGTGTGACTTTTCCAAGCTCAAAATGTTGGTGCGTGGCAGAGCTGATATACAAATTCAGATGCAAAAACCCAAATTCTCAACTACAACTTAAATTTTCTTGGCTACCATAGGAATTGGAATTACAAATAATTCTAATACAGTGTTGCACTTTAATCGTTTTGGGGCCTTACAAATTTTACATCTTTTCCTACTTGATGCTTTCTTGATCTTAACAAAAACTGTGATAAGCCTTATACATATATATCTCCAACTTATCTACTACCTTCTTAAAAGTCCCCACATAGAATACTGAGACAAAGAGGGCATTCAAGTGATACTATTTGTCAATATATCCTAAAATATGAGAATATATTTTTAAACAGATTCAGATACAGAGACTGAATCTTTTCCTATTCAACAGAAATTCATATTTTTTATGTAAGTAAAGTGTACTTGTGTATTTCTTCTTATACCAATATCAATACAAAATACTTGGTGGATGTCAATGCCATCTACACAATACTGTAATCATATGAGATCCCAAACTTAAGTAAATTTATGGTGTTTTTGGGGTTTGTTTTAGGTTACCAAGTTCCTTAATTCTATACAACTTTCACAGATTTACCTTGCATGTTGCAACACTCTCCTTTATCCTCACTGAAACTTATTTGTTCAGGGCATCTTAACAAACATCCTAAAATTTCAGCCTTACAGAGCAGTCTACTGCCAAGAATGAAATGACTTCCTGGTAGAGTAATTAATGTATATCATTCCTTGTTGAAGATATCCTAAGGCATAATATTATATAAGTTAGACACAATGAGTTTGGCCACAATGAGACACAGAGAATGTTTAGGAGACAGAGGGAAATGTTATGGCTGAATTTTGACAGAGGGATGAAGTTAAGAAAGTCCAAAGAATTAATCAGTACCTCGAAGAGCAAGCTTTGGAGGACCTGAGATCCCAAAGACAGAGCATAAAAAACCCAAAGAAGCAATAAGAAAATGAATCAATGCCTCATTGAAACAGAACTTTAGAAAGGAAAATACTGCTACTATAAATATGGTCAAATTGAGATACAGTGATAAATACGTAGACGACCACAATCTTTAAATGTTTTCCTTGGCAAAGCAAGATATTCTCATCTTGTTTATTGAGTTTGTTTCCCCCCTCCCTAATTGTAACATCCTTAATTGTACCCACTGGACTTGATCATGTTAAATTCTGACCATTGGTTTGATTACAGAAAGAACACTACACTTTTTCTTCCTTCTGTCTTGCACCATGATCTTATTCATCAAGAAAAGTTATTAGCTCTCAGGCAAGTGCAGAAGCGCTCTCAAAAGCAAGAAAAAATTATTTTGCTGGATTTTTTTTTCTTACTCTAAGTCACTTTATGTGTCTGAAAAGCAAAACAAGTTTTACTGTTAATAAAACACTGGTCAATAAATTCTCCTCTCTCACTTAAGACCTCCTTGCCTTACTGTGAAAACTATTTTTAATAAGAAGAAGTAAAAACTTAATGTTGGGTTAAATATGTTATTTCCTTTTATTACCAATAGAAGTAATATTGGAAGTGAAACTAAACAGCAAATAGCAATATTTCTACTTTTTTTTCCTTTGTAATTCTGAAGACAATTGTCATAGAGAAGTGTGTTTTTTTCTACTAAGCAAAACATCTTGACTTGTATAAACCCATTGAGAGGCTGTAAATTATTCAAATAAATTATGCTTTTCAGTGCTAAAAAACATCAATAGTGGATGAAAGAGGGAAATAAATGGTTGAGGGTATGCACAAGACTGTCCTGTTCACGAGGCTGGTGGGTGGTTAGACTCACGATATAGTATCAGAACTAGAAACAAGGCTGTGAATAGAGCCAGTAAGTATTTGAATAATATCAAGGGGAAAGGAAAGTAAATCTGTTGTGCCAAAGAAAATTCTCTCCAGCCACAGCAGGGATTCATGCACCTGTAGGGACAGTTCACACTTGGCACGTTTTACTAGAGAACTGCCTCAATTTCATATCTTCCGAAAGATAAGCCCCTTGAGAATCTGTGGGTTATTGGAACTTCCTAGGTTTTTCTAGGTATTTTTTTCTCAACCTGCTGCTGGCCTTTTGCTTCTCTGGTACAGATCAGTCCATTCCATCTGTCTCTCTTCTGTCCTTCTGTATTCAAGCCTTACCTATTTCTCCTAGGGAATGTTCTCCCAGGACAAAGCTTATGAAATCTCAATGACTAAATTTTAAAAGTGCCATTAACCAAAGAAAAGGTTTAAAAAGGTGGAGGGGGGCGAGGTGGGAAGAGTGAGAAGGAATATAGAGACGAAACATCTGGGGAAAGAAAGAAGAATTTGGAGAATAAAAAGAAAAAAAGAATAAGAAGTTGTGCAGACATCATGATACACCTTCCCCAAGGGGTCTGGGGACCAGGACATGGCCAAAGGTAATTAACCTTTAGGTTTGAGATTGAATTCTACTAGTAACCTATTTCTTATCTGAAAGTTTCGAATCACTTTATCAAATCCTGTTGGCATTTTTCTTAGAATTTCCACGTGAAGTAATATATTTCATTGTTTAAGACCATTTGAGTGGAGTCTTTAGTTCACTGCAGCTGAATAAAGAAACAAACAAACAAAAAGTCTTAAAATATATTACAATTTTCCTAACCATTAGTTAGCAAAAGTAAATCCTACATACAAAACAATCAGTGGGTAGCCTGTCAGGCTTCCAGTTCAATTCTTTGAAATTCACTCTTTCCTAATTTCTTCCTCATGTTGAAGAAAAGAAAATCTACAGTTGTGTCTGTTTAGAGCCTTCTTCTTCACAGTTTTAATTGTCTTTCTGACTTGAAGTTTTGCATGGAGAGAGGGAAAATTTACCTACTGCCCCGACAAACATGTTGCTGTGAAATTCTGTCTCCTTGGCGTGCTCTGGTCATTCTCAATGCCGTTGACAGTTTCTCTTAACTATTTTCATTGTAAAATAACCTTCAGTAAACTAGCTGTAGTGCCCCTCTTTGCTGTACCCAAGTGTTCTTAATCCCTAAATTGATACCTTGCTTTCCCCAAGATCTCTCTAAACAGGCACCCTCCTGATCAGATTTGGTGATAATTTATACTTTGTAATTTCACATGACTTACTTTTCCCCATCCCAATCCTCTTAAACCACTTCTCCAAGTGGATCAAGGTCAGTTCCAAACCTGCACCAGAAGCAGCTTCTTCACTTTCCCTTCAGGATCATCTGTTTCCACTACTTTTTCTATAGCAGTTTGAAAATATGTAACAGTTTAAATCTATACTATCTCCATTCAAGACATGTAATATTCTATTGGAACTGTGTTAATGACCATCTAGCATATAAAATGAGACCCCAATTCAGTCTTTCAGCAAATATGTATTGAACACTTTCTGTGTTTTAGACATTATGCTGAAAAGCACTAAATGTTGAAAATGCTATTATCTAAAATTATGCAAAAAATTTAGATAAAAATATTATCTAAAATTATGCAAAAAATCTACCTTTTCATGACAATAATATGGAATGACAGAGCTTCAACTATGTGTTATTACCTATATTCAACATAAGATTTTTAAAAATGTGCAGACATCACTTGCTTCAGTCATACTTTATCCACTTTGATATAATTTATTCAATAATTAATATATTATATTGTGCATAGTTATATATTATTTAGAGCTAATATTTTGCTTTTCTTAGGAAAGTGGAACATTTTACCTATTAATTTAATGAAACATATACCTGTTAAAAAGAAGTAAATATTAATCCTACGATAAGCTAATCTAAAATATACCAACAAGTATTACATCTCTATGAATATATTATTATCTCTAATATTTGGAGTTTTTTCTTTAAAGATTGCAAATTATGTGTTTGCTCTCTGGCTTGCAGAAATTCTAGTATCATAAAAAGTAAAAGCATCATTTTATCTCTGCAAATTAGTATCCCTTATTTTTCTGTGGAGGAATTAGGGAAAAATAATTAAAGCATGAGCGTGATCAGCATTCAAATGTGAAAAAGAAAATATTCCGTAGCATTTTCGCATTTTCCCTTTCTTTCCAATTAATCCTTTAATCTAAATTCCTAGGTTCCATTATGAGAAAACCTTTTCTTGCTCTCTTCTAAGGTCACTCATATAAGCCATCCCACACCACTTTTTTTTTTTTTTTTTTTTTGAGACAAAGTCTTACTCTGTCACCAGGCTGGAGTGCAGTGGCCCTATCTTGGCTCACTACAACCTCCACCTCCCGGGTTCAAGCGATTCTCCTGCCTCAGCCTCCCGAGTACCTGGGACTACAGGCACACACCACCACGCTCTGCTAATTTTTGTATTTTTAGTAGAGACAGGGTTTCACCATGTTGACCAGGATGGTCTTGATCTCCTGACTTTGTGATCTGCCCACCTAAGCCTACCAAAGTGCTGGGATTACAGGCATGAACCACTGTACCCGGCCCCACACCACATCTTAATTCCTTGTTCAAGGAAATTATGAGTCACATATACTTTTAAAGCAAAATTCCAGGAATCAAAATAAAAAAGTTTTTATTTTTCTATCATCTACAACTAAGAATGTAGTAGCTCCTGGTTGTGAGACATCGCATGTTTCTTTGTGGGTAGATAATTACAAAAATTATCGGCCGGGCGCGGTGGCTCAAGCCTGTAATCCCAGCACTTTGGGAGGCCGAGACGGGCGGATCACGACGTCAGGAGTTCGAGACCATCCTGGCTAACACGGTGAAACCCCGTCTCTACTAAAAAATACAAAAAACTAGCCGGGCGAGGTGGTGGGCGCCTGTAGTCCCAGCTACTCGGGAGGCTGAGGCAGGAGAATGGCGTAAAAACCCGGGAGGCGGAGCTTGCAATGAGCTGAGATCCGGCCACTGCACTCCAGCCTGGGCGACACAGCAAGACTTCGTTTCAAAAAAAAAAAAATTATCACCTTGCTTCTGCTGAGAGCTGCCTGCTACCTTAATACACAGTGAAGTGAAAATTTTGTAATTGTCACTATTTTAAAATGTGATAATTTAAATAGCTACCCAGATGCATCATGTGATCCTATCAATTGGCAAGATGTGATACCAGTGCACACCTCAGGATGAATACAGAGGTTGTCATTTGGCAAACTGCTCCAGTGTTCTTGTGAATCCCAGGAATGCATGTGAACGTGTGGTTTCCACTTGTACACCTTACGGACCAACCGCCTGGTCAGAGTGTTGTAAGCAAGGTGCAGTCAGGTTTACAGCTGTGCCTTTGGTTCTCCTGGCTTACAGCTCCTTTGACCCACTGGGGCTTTGCACAACTCCCTTCATCACTATTGTTTGAACATTTGGAAAATATGTACCATCCAGTCAATATCAAGATGGATTTTTAATTTACATTTTAGTAGTAGGAAATTTGAAAAAATATATAACAATTTAACCACCAATGCAGTAAAATCTGGAATGTATAAAGAATACAGAAATTGATTCCAAAGTTTAATTGAGAAATAGTTGGCTTCCCCCCACCTTCCCCCAGAGAATGAGGAATACAGATAAGACAAATTATTTCATATTCCCATCACATTTTACAACTGTGGCCAAAAATGTATTAATTGTTGATCTCACATCTAAATAAATGCATACTTATAAATCAATGTGAATGGCCTTGAAAAGCAAAGATTTAAATTTCTTTGCTCCAAAACAGAAGAGTAAAATACTTCATAGAGGTTCAATTAGCATGGCAACATAGTTTATGTACCTTGTTTAACAATTTCTAGCTGTTTTCAGAGTAAAATTTTAGAATGCTTATTTCGAGCTTTTGAGATTATTGATCATATTGAATTTTCTTATCAAACTATCTCCCCAAATACCTCCAAACAACAAGCCTTAAATGTTGACTATGAACTTGGTACTACTTGATCTGTCCTCAGAAAACAAAATCAAACAGGGTAGTCACACACATTTACTCCAACAAGTCTTGTGGCCTACAAAGGTATTATACTAAAATTTTTGTATTTTACTACATTTTGCAGTAGTTGATCCTTATTTGGAGAAGGGAAGACAAGATGCAGACAAAGAGGGAAATGTGAACATAAAGGCAAAATAGAGGCAGAGCAGTGTTTGAGAAACAGCCTGCTAAGGAGTAACAGGGCTGTTGACTATAAGGCCTGGGTGGGGAGTTTCTAGAAATGAGCATAGGGACAGAGGTTTCAACCATGTAATGAAAGGCATGGAATAAATAATGTGAAAATAGATTGGAATACAGAAGATCAGAGCTGAGAAGACCAAGCAAAAGAAAATGAATAAGGACAGAGTCAACAGGGACGAAGAAAAGGAGACTTGACTTTTACAATGTTGATGAACACTATTTTCCAGGAGCCTAGTGCACAGTTTCAAGTCAATTGCTTTTCAAAGCAATGTCTTATTTCACCTGCCCTAGATGCTCCTCAAGCTCTATTATACTCCCATATTCATAGATGAGAAAACTGAGCACGAAAAGTTAAAGAATTTCCTCCAAGGTCACACAACAACAGATAAGGAGATTTTAATCAAATCCAATTTCAGAGGCATACTCATTGAATAACGATAAAGAGGGAGAAGAGGAAAATGAGTTAATGGTTTTCTTAGTAGCAAATCTATCCTCTCAATCTCTACTTTCTATATTCAGTACCACTTTCAATAAAGTAAAAAAAAAAGTAATGAATCCTTTGCATTGCTTTTAATTAACTTCATAGGATAATAAAGAAATCACAGTGCAGTAAAATGGAGATTCATTAACAAGTATTATAATATTATACTATTTTAGAGTCTGAAAAAGATTCATAAAGTATAATGTTTCTTTCTAATTTTATCTTCTCATTCCAAATACCAAGTACGTGGACCAGGTGAACACACAATACATTGCTTAATGGAGAGGCTTAACTATGCCAAACTCCTCATTTATAAATGAGTAACCTGAGATCCAGCTTAATTCTGACTTCAGTGAATCCAATATGGTTTTTATAAATAGTTAATTTATCTTAATAGAGTCATTACTGGGATAGCATAGAAAATCAACATTACAAATATGCACTTTCATGTATAAGAACTCAATTAGAAAAGTATAGTCAATGGATAAAATGTACTTGATAGTAAGTCTATAAAAACCATTTAGTTGCCACTGTAGGAAATTTGCTTGATAAAGCTGGCATTATCCAGAACAATTTAACAAGTTTATTTATACTTCATTTAATGTATAATTTCTGACACCTTTTTACTTAAACATTTTAACTTGCCTTAGTTCTTTATGGTCATGTATGTATATTAAAATTCACACACATGTGAAAATGGATAAAGGAAATGACTTGCCACTATCTGATTCTGCAGCCCATGTTTCCATTAATTATCATATAATTAGATACCTTCTAAACCCATTGGGCCATAATGGGAACTACAAAGTTCCAACAGGAAGAATTTTTTTGTTTATTTGAGAATGAAATATTTCCTCTCAGAGGATTTCAACATGTTCTCTACACAGAGAATATGCTAGTAGGAGACTTTGAGCATAATTTTTATGCATTCACCCTAAGTAGCTCATGGTTTGGTGTCTTTAAAGGGACCGACTAGACCCCGCCTCACCTTCCTCCTGTGTGGAGCTCCAACAGCAGTGTTCTACAAACACAACTATAAGGCCCAAGCAATGTTTTTGCACCAGACCCCAGAAGTAAAGTTTATTAATCAGTGGAAATCTTATACTAGATTTCAGAAAGCGCCAAACTACCAAACAAGTTCCAGCAGAGGGCACACTCTTAGCAGCTTTTGTAGCTGGTTGCTTCCTGGATGTTTTAATACCAGTTGATTTGTCAGCAATGAGCCATTGTAGCAATGCTGTAGAAGTGTGGATCGCAGACTGGTGGCTGCAAACTGTTCATTAACAGCTTGATGCTCATTAAGGACACTGAGCCAGAATATAAGTCAACTGTGTCACTAAGTGTGTTATTTAGCATAGCTGGCATTATGTGTGTTGTGGGAGAGGCAAGATTCTCAATGAAAGAGGCAGTACATTGATTTTCATGCTGATGTAAGCCATTTCCCTTTTGACTGGGACTTCACAGAATTCTTTTCATAGCTGGCCCTCTGCTCATTCTGATGGAAGTCTGCAAGCTAAAGGCAGTCCTGATGATAGGAGGCAAAACAGCGACCTCAGAAGGATTTCAAAATGACTCATTTTCTTTACAAAAGTATATATAATTAGCCTAACGTAAGTAAGTGTTGAATATTATGATCTTGAGAATGAAAAAGATATACCTTTAGTATTGCTGTGACTGAAGATGACATTTGACCCTTTAAAATGTATTGTTTCTTTCTATTGGCCTTTTATAGCTTATTATTTCATCAATATTCATATTAAGAGCTGAAAGTTAAGAATGTCCCACAGCTCCAAGAAGTTGCTATTAGGTGTACAAACCAAGATGTTTTAAGGAGTTGATTATTGTTGACTACATGTTCATGATTTCCAAGCCTGAAATTAAACTTTATATTACATGAGTAAAGGAAAGGACATTTTATTTTCAGATTTTTCATGGATATTAACCTTTGATGAAAACCAAATTTTTCTTTCTTAATCTGGGCACAGTGGTATTTTTTAATTATTCAATGTTCTACAATGTTCTAGATTGTTATTGATGCTAGCTATTTCAATAAAACAAGAGATGCAAGGCTTTAATGACCCTCATAAAATGAATTACATTTTCTTGGCCATTTCTTGCTTTTCAGACATATTTATTTTTATTTTCATGTTTGTTTTCAAAAAGCAATTTAAAAACTAAAGTCAACATAGTATAAAATAGTTTGCTTTCACATCAATTTCGAAGATAAAAGGGGCCATTTAATGGAGTGTGAGAAACAGCATCAGTTTTATAAAGACTTTTATTATTAGTGTGGAAGCTTTTAAGAACATTTCCTTGTAAAAAGAAAACAATATAAGAAAAATATTACAGTCAATATTTTTTTCTGTTGTTTTAAAACTATTTGGCTGTCATGTTATCCATACTATTCTAGATTAATCAGCCATCTCAAAGGGCTATAAAATTGAAACAGAACACTAGCACCATTTTAGGACTCAGAAAGAACATTATGAAGTAATAACTTATTACACTTTGTGGTTATGTAGGTGAAGCTAGTTTTCTTCAAAAAGTCATAGGACTTCAAACATAAGTGTGTTTCCTGTAGATTCTCTCATCCTTTCAATCAGATGCTAAATGGCTTGAAAGCAGAATGTTATTACTCAGAGAATAATATATTATATGCTAGCTCCTAAAAATGCAATCTATTTGAAATAGTAGTTTCTATAGTTGGTTGTAGATCAACCGCAAGTGAGTTATGCAAATTCTAGAAGATTCTTAATATCAACTAAAATAATCAAATACACATTTGAGCACATTTCACACATTGACTATGTACACCACTGTAGAAATCATTAGCCACAACATCTGTTAATAGTGGAAAATCAGCAATATTATCTGTCTAAAGATAATAAAGTTTCTGAAAAATTTCTTCAATTAACAGTTGTTAATAAATTCCTCCAATTAACAGCAAATTATTTTATCTGTTGCATGTTGAGTTGCTTTGAATATTTTTTGAAATCTTTAAGATGAGCTTTTAATTGAGCAAAATAACAGTTTTTAATAACTTCACAAGTAAATAAATCTAGGTGGTATTACGATATGACTTGGAAAACGTATAAAGTCTAAAAAGAGCAACAATTAGTATCACAAGAATCAAGGTTTTTACAGCTCTATTTAATTTTCATGAATATTTATTTATCAACTTTTTCCTTTTATACATTGTGCTTTTTGTATCAGGCCTAAGAACACTTTGTCTACCCTTAGACTCTGCATATTTTCTTCTCTGTTTTTTCTAAAAGTATTATAGTTTTACATTTTACAACATTTCAGTCTAGAATTCATTTTGAATTAATTTCTATATAAGGTATGACATTTAGGTCAAGATTTACTTTTTTTGTCCATGGAAATCCAATTGCTCTAGCACTATTTTTTCAATGTGCTGTCCTTCCTCCACTGAACTGCTTTTGCAGTTTTGTCAAAAATTTGTTGAATATTTGTATGGGCCTATTTTATGTTCTCTATTCTGTTCTCTCTACCAATTTCACATATTTTTATTACTGTAGCTACATAGTAAGCCATAATATTGGGTAGAGTGATTCCTTGAGCCTTTCTCTTCTTTGTCAGGATTGTTTTATCAATTTCAGGACCTAAGCCTTTCAACATTATTTCAGAATAATTTTGTCTATGTCTACAAAAAAACCTTATGGAGATTTTGATGGGCATTACATTAAGCCTATAAATAAATTTAAGAAGAATAGATATCATTATCATGTTAATATTCCAAACCATGAACACAGTCTGTCACTCCATTTATTTAGGGCTGTGATATTCTTCAACAACACTGGAAACTTTCAGCATGCATACCCTGCACATATTTTGTTTAAATGAATACCTCAATCCAATTTGCCAGCTAATAGGCACTCGTTCTTCAATTACTATATGGATTCTTCTTACATTTGCAATTATATGTTTCTTAATAATGACACCATTTTATAACCTGTTTGGAAATTGAAAATTCTACTTATTTCTGAGATATTCTCTCCTTTCTTTTTGCTGACAAATCAGACAAATATGACGTGTTGCTCTCAAAAACTTCAATTGTGCTAAGATAAGCTATAAGACATGTTTTCTAAAATCATATTTTGATAGCCTGTGTTATTTTAAACAGATAATATTTCTAAACATGGTCATTTAGCAGAAATCATTTAAATAATTAGCCAAAATGAGTTACTATGCTTTAAGAAGATGGAATATAAATTTATAAAACCATACTCAGGATAAATACAAAATGAAGTTTTGTGCTTATAGGTCTGATGTTTAATTGCTCTAGTCAAATAAATTAATAAAGAATGATATAGTCTGAAGATTCTTCCTGAATACTACCAATTTCAGCTAATCCTCTCTCCAAAGACATAAATTAATATATACATGCTTAATATTTGTACTGGCTACACAAAACTGTATTTTTTGGTTTCCACTTTAAGTCAAATCTTAACAGCATGTAAACATGACATTCCAGACTCTAGTTTCTTCCACTGATGTTTACTTTCCTTTCTTTCGAGTAGCTGATATAGTTTGTCTGTGTCCCCAACCAAATATCATCTTGAATTGTACTTCCATAATTTCCATGTGTTGTGAGAGGGACCTGGTCGGAGATAATTTGAATCATGGGGGAAGTTTCCCCCATACTGTTCTCATGGTAGTGAATAAGTCTCACGAGATCTGATGGTTATATCAGGGGTTTCCACTTTTGCATCTTTCTTGTTTTCTCTTGCCACCTCCATGTCAGAAGCACCTTTCGCCTCCCACCATAATTCTGAGGCCTCCCCAGCCCTGTGGAACTGTAAGTCCAATTAAACATTTTTTTCTTCCCAGTCTTGGGTATGTCTTTATCAGCAGTGTGAAAACAGACTAATACAATAAACTGGTACCACTACAGTGGAGCGTTGCTGAAAAAATACACCAAAATATGGAAGCAACTTTGGAACTGGGTAACAGGCAGAGATTTGAACAGTCTGGAGGGCTCAGAAGAAGACAGGAAAATGTGGGAAAGTTTGGAACTTCCTACAGACTTGTTGAATGGCTCTGACAAAAGTACTGATAATGATATGGATAATGAAATCCAGGTTGAGGCAGTCTCAGATGGAAATGAGAAACTTGGAAACTGGAGCAAAGGTGACTCTTGTTATGTTTATCAGGGGTTTCTGCATTTGCATCCTTCTCATTTTCTTTTGCTGCCACCATGTAAGAAGTGCCTTTCACCTCCTGCCATGATTCTGAGGCTTCCCAAGACATGTGGAACTATAAGTCCAATTAAACCTCTTTTTCTTCCCAGTCTCTCAGGTATGTCTTTATCAGCAGCATGAAAACAGACGAATACAGTAACATTCTTTTTTTATTGTCCTACAAGCAAGAAATATCTGATTTGCCTTTATTTTTGGACTATCCTGTTCTATCTAAACCTGATTATGCTCCTTAGGAAACTTCCTTAGGAGATTTCCAAAGTCTTCTTTTCTTTCTATAAACATGTTGTCAATAAATAACCTATTTCGCTGGCCTCCTGTGCTTAAGCCTCTTTCATTTGCACATATTTCAAATATTATTGCTAGTTGTTAAAGTCCTCAAATTTGATTTGACCATTCCGTTATAATGAGATCTCATCGCCTTTAGGAGTTCTAATATGAATATCACTTATTCATTGATGGCATACTATGGATTCTGTGGCTTACACAAAGAAGTATACACAGGGGCTTCAAAATGGCTGACTAGAGGTATCTGGTACTTTCCTCCTCCACAAAGAAGAACCAAAATAGTGAGTAGATAAACACACTTCCAATAGATAATCTGAGAGAGAACACTAGACTTTCAACAGAAAAGTCACAGGAAACACCTGATGTGAAGAGAAAGAGGAAAACAAGGTAGGCTGCTGGGCCAGGATCATCTGGGAGCATACAAACGCTCACCAATGTAGGGAAAGAGTAAGTGAGTGACTCCTGTAGTTCACATTTCCACTGTGATTCCTGCATGCTAGCCACAGGAAAGACCCTAGACCCTCGGGCCCCCCAGACTAACATAGGGAGCGCCTGGGAACAGACCTAAAGAGAAAGCTCACAATGAGTGTCACACATACCATAAGCCCTAAACATCTACAGCAAGGCACGATATTGAGAGACCAGATCCCAACAAATTGCATCTTGTCTGGGTGCCACACAGATCCTGCATATCCACATTTCTGGAGCCTCATTGACATTTCCCACCAGCAGCCCCTACCATGGCTGACTGCTGCCTCCATGACTGAAGCACAAGCCATTAACGAAGGCCACACAGCCTCCAGTAGAGAAGCTACAGTACATTTTCATAGGTTCCAAGGACAAACGTCCCTGCTCACAGTAGCTGCCACTTCAAGCTGCCACAAATGGGGCCAAAACACTTGTAAAGTGCTCACTCTCCAGTTGCCTGAATATGGTTGATGCCACTGAAAGAAACCATTCCCTTCCCAGTAACAAGGCTGGAGCACAGCCATTGCCATTTCCACCCAAGCATTGTACTTTGGTCCTAGGAATTGTCCTATCCAAGCATACCACAGCCAATGCCTGAATGCACCACCAGTAGGCTTGAAGAAAAGTCTTCCCAGCCAAATTCTGGCTCTGCAGTGCCTGAACATGCCTTCTGGGGTGTCTGGGGAACATCCAGCCCAGGCAATCACCGTTGGCAGCAGATAACTTCTCCCAGGATCCGAGGTCAGGCCCACCCAACCTGCTACCACCACCACAGCAAGAACCCACCTGGGGCCTGGGGACTGACCCATGCAACCTGTCACAGCCACTGCCAACACCAGTATGGACCACGTGGGCCTCAGAGGTTAGTCCCATCACTGCTAATACCATCTCCCATGCTACACTCACTGCCCAGAGACCTGAACCCACCCACCTACTTGGCTCACTGCTAACACTACCAGAACCTGAGCAAGTCTCCAGGAGGCCCAAGCCTGCCTGCACCCTCTGACACTGGTGCCAGTATACCCACCCTTGAGCCCAAGAACAGTCATGTTCAGCCCGCTACTGCCACAACTGAAGCCCAAGAACAGGCCCATCTGGCATCCCCATCTTAGCAAAACTTTTCCACTGTCCCTGCTAACAAATAAGACAGAAAATGAGAAGGATGCAATAATATAATCTACTGAGGAAATCACAAATAGCACTGATGCTGCGTACAGCAAAATGAATTATATGGAGAGTATACTACTGCATGTACCCAGTATCAAAGCAAAAGTGTCCTACCTAACATGATAGATACATCTTCAGTCCTTCCATACAAGAGCAAATCCAAAAAATCGAAACAAGCCACATTATACCAGATGTGCAGCTATCAATGTAAAGACACAAAAAACATAAAAAGCAAGGTAATATGACACCTCCAAAGGAATACAACAATACTCTGGCAATAGATTTCAATAAAAAATAAATTATAAAATCCTAAATAAAGAATTCAAAATAATGATATTAAGGAGATCTCAGTGAGATCAAGGGAATATAAGAAAATGATACAAATAATTTAACATATGAAAGAAAAATTTATCAAAGAGTTAAACACTATATTTTTAAAGAACCAAATAGAAATTCTGGAGCTGAAGAAGTCATTGAATGAAAAACAAAATACTTACAAAAGTTTCAATAATAGACTAGATCAAACAGAAGAAAGAATATCAGAACTTGAAGACAGGTCTTTAAAAATAACACAATCAGAAACAAATAAACTTAAAAATAAATGAATAAGGATAATAAAGTATATGTAACATAGGGGACATCTTAAAGCAACCAAATATCCAAACTATTGGTGTCCCAGAAGGCAAAGATAAATGAAGGGGTTAAAAAACCTATTTAACAAAACAAGGGCTGAAAACTTTACAAATCTAGCTAGAGATTTAGACATCCAGAGTCAGAAAGTTTAGAGATGTCCAAACAGATATACTACAAAAAGATATTTTCCATAGTACATTATAATCAAACTATCAAATGTTAAAGACAAAGAGAATGCTAAAAACAACAAGAGAAAAATATCTAGTCATTTATAAGGAACTCCCATCAGACTGAGAGTGGTTTCTCAGCAAAAACCTTACAGGCCAGAAAAGAATGTGATGAAATATTCAAAGTGCTGGAAATCAAAACCAGAATTGACACTCAATGATAGTATATCCAGCAAAGTTATCCTTTATAAATGAAGAAGAAATAAAAGCTTTCCAAGAGAAGCAAAAGCTGAGGAAATTCATCACCAGTAGACCAATCCTACAATAAATGCTTTAAAAAGTCCTACATCTGAAAGTGAAAAGATTGTATCTATTATCATGAAAACACATGAACGTTTAAAACCCACAGGTAGTGCAAACACATAAATAAAGAAGAGAAAGGATTAATATGTTACCACTACAGAAAACCACCAAGCCATAATGATAAACAATTAGAGAAGAAAGGAACAAAGGATATACAAACAACAAATAAATTAATAAAATGACAGGAATAAGTCTTCAGGTATTGTTTATAACCTTAAATGTAAATGAATTAAAATTTCCACTTAAAAAATACAGGCTAGTTAAATGGAATCAAAATACATAACCCAACTATATGTTGCCTTTAAGAAACTAATCTCAGCTGTAAAGATACATATAGAGCAGAGGTGTCCAATCTTTTGCTTTCCCCAAGCCACATTGGAAGACAAGGAATTGTCTTGGATCACACATAAAATACACTAACACTAATGATAGCTAATGAGATTTTTTAAGAATCTCATAATGTTTTAAGAAAGTTTACAAATTTGTGTTTGGCCACATTCAAAGCCATCCTCGGCTGCATACAGCCCACAGACTGTGGATTGGACAAGTTTGATATAGACTGAAAGTAAAAGGATGAAACAAAATATTCTGTGCAAACAGAAGCCAAAAGCAAACCAGAGCAGCTATACCTATATCACATAAAACAGACTTTAAGTCATAAATAGTAGAAAACAAAGGTAATTATATAATGATAAAGGGGTTAATTCAGCAAGATAGTATGACAATTTTTTAAATATACACACCTAACACCAGAGCACCCAGATATGTAAATCAAATCTTATTAGATCTAAAGGGAGAGATAGACTCCAATACAATAATAGTTGGGTTGGAACTTTACCACCCTACTTTCAGCATTAGACAGATCATTTAGACAGAAAATCAACAAAGAAACTTTAGATTCAAACTGCACATTAGACCAAAGGGACATAAAAGACATTTACACTTATAGAACATTTTATTTACTAGCTTTAGTATACACTTTCTTCTTATTAGCACATGGAACATTCTCCAGAACAGATCGTATGTTAGGACATAAATAAATTTAACACATTTTTATATATTGAAATGAAATCATATTAAGTGTCTTCTCAGATCACAAAAAATTAAAACTAGAAATTAATAACAAGAAGAAACTTGGACACTAAAAATTAAACAACATGCTCCTGAATGACCACTGGGTCAAGGAGAAAATTAAGGAGGTAATAAAAAATACTCTTAAAACAAATGAAAATAAAAAATACCTTGAAATCCAGCATACCAAGCCCTATGGGATACAGCAAAAGCAGTGCTGTAAGGGAAATTCATAGCAATAAATGCCTATATCAAAAAAGAAGAAAGTTTCTAAACAAATAATCCAGTGATGGTGGGACCTCAAGGAGCTAGAAGAACCTCAAGAAACCAAACCCAAAATAAGCAGACGGAAAGAAAGAATAATCGGAGCAGAACTAAACAAAATCAAGATTTAAAAACTAATTCAAAAGATCAACAAAATGAAAAGCTTTTATTTTTTGCAAAAAACAAACACAGTCAACAAACCTCTAGCTAGAATAACCCGGAAAAAAAATATGAAAAGGCTTAAAAAATAAAAACTAAAGTCAGAAATGAAAAAGGAGATATTAAAACTGATACCACAGAAATACCAAAGATCATCACAGACTATTATGACCAACTATATGCTAACGAACTGGAAAACTTAGAGAAAATGGATAATTTCCTGGACACATACAACCTACTAAGGTTGAATCAGAAAGAGCTAGAAAGCCTGAACAGACCAATAATGAATAATGAGATTGAATAAGTAATAAAATGTCTCCCCTAAAAGAAAAGACCAGGACCAGATATCTTCACTGCTGAATTCTACCAAGCTTTCAAAGAAGAACACAGACCGATTTTCCTCAAACTATTCCAAACAATTGAAGAGAAGGAAATTTCCCCTAACTCATTCTACAAGGCCAGCATTACCCTGATACCAAAATCAGACAAGTATGCAACAAAAAAGAAAACTATAGGCCGATATGCCTGACGAACACAGATGCAAAAATTGCCAACAACATGCTAGCAAACCAAATTCAACATTACATCAAAAAAAAAAAATGCACCATGATCAAGTAGAATTTATCCAAGTAATGTAAGGATGGCTGAAAATACACAAATCAATAAATGGGACAGATTATATTAACAGACTGACGGGAAAAAAGCATATGATCATCCTAGTTGACACAGAAAAAGCATTTGATAAAATTCAACGCTTCTTCGTAATAAAAACTCTCCACAAGAATGTTGAAGGAAAAATACCTGAAAACAATAAAAACCATATAGGCCAAACCCACAGTTAACAGGATACTGAATGGTAAAGCTGAAAGTCCTTCCTTTAAGAACTGGAACAAGACAAGAATGTCTACTTTCATGACTCCTATTCAACAGAAAACTGGAAGTCCTAGCCAGAGCAATTAGGCAACAAAAAGAAACAGAAGGCATCCAAATTGAAAAAGAGCAAGTCAAATTGTTACACAATGCAGATCTAGATTGTTACATCTAGAAAAACTAAAGACTCCAGCAAAACATTCTTAGATCTAATAAATAAATTCAGTAAAGTTGCAGGATATATCAACATGCAAAAATCAATGATAAAAATCAGTAATGTTTCTGTACGCCAATAATGAACTAGCTGAGAAACATATCAAGAAAACAATTCCATTTACAATAGCTATAAAAAAATAGCTAGGAATAAATTTAACCAAGGAGGTGAAAGATCTCTATAAGGAAAACTATGAAATACTGAGAAAAGAAAGTTAAGAGGACACAAAAAATGGAAAGATAGCCCATGGACATGGATTGGAATAATTAATGTAATTAAAATGATCATATGGCCCAAAGAAATCTGCAGATTCAATCTAATTTCTATCAAGTTGGCAATGTCATTTTTCACAGCAATAGAAAAAAAACCCTAAAATTCATTTGGTATCAAAAAAAGAGACCGAATAGCCAAAGCAATCCTAACAGTGGTAATGAAAACAGTAATAGTATGGGTATAAAAATAGTAATGAAAACAGCATGGTATTGGTATAAAAACAGACACATGAAACAATGAAACAAAATAGAAAACCTACTTATACATTCATGCATTTATGGTTAACCTGTTTTCAATAAAGTCACCAAGAATGGACACTGGGGAAAGGACAGCCTCTTCAATAACTGGTACTGAAAAAATTTGATATCCATATGGAAAAGAATGAACCTAGAGCCTGACTTCTCACTATATTCAAAAATCAAATCAAAATGGATTAAACATTAAGATGTAAGACCTGAAGCTGTAAAACTAGTAGAAGCAAACGTAAGGAAAACACCTCAGGACATTGGTCTAGGCAAAGATTTTATGTCTAAGATCCCAAAAGCACAAACAACAAAAACAAAAATAGACAAAAAGGAATACATTAAACTGGAAAGCTTCTATATAACAAAGAAACCAGTTAACAGAGTGAAGAGGCATCCTGATGAATGGGAGCAAATATTTGCAAACTATTCTTCCAGAATATACAAGGAACTCAAACAACTGAACAGTAAGAAAACAAATAATCTTATTAAAAGGTAGGAAAAGACATGAATAGACATTTCTCAAAAGAAGAGATACAATGGGCACCAGGCATATAAAAAAATCACTAATTATCAAGGAAATGCAAATCAAAACCACAGTGAGATATCATCTTACCATAGTTAGAATGGATATTACTAAAAAGACAAAAAAAATCAGATATTAGCAAGTATGTGGAAAAATGGGAATTCTTACAGAAAATCAACAAAGAAACGTTAGATTCAAATAGCACATTAGACCAAAGGGACGTAAAAGACATTTACACTTATAGAACATTTTATATAACAGCTATAGTATATACATTCTTCTTAACACATGCAACATTCTCGAAAATAGACTGTATGTTAGGACATAAAATAAATTTCAACAAATTTTTATAAATTGAAATCATATTGTCTTCTCAGACCATGACAAAATAAAACTAAAAATTAATAACAAGAAGAACTTGTTACTGTTGGTAGGAATGAAAATTAGTAAAACCACTGTGAAAATAGCATGGAGATTTCTCAAAAGTTTAAAAGTTGAACTGCCATATGCTCCAGGATTCCCACTAGTGAATATAAGGGAAAAAAGATCAGTATATAAAAGGAATACCTGCACTCCTGTGTTTATTTCAGCACTATTTATAACAGCAAAGATACAGAATCAACCTAAGTGTCTATCGACTGACAAATGGATAAAGAAAATGTGGTATATATACACAAAGGAATATTATTCAGCAATTAAAAAGAATGAGACCATATCATTTGCAGCAACGTGAGTAGAACTGGAGATCACTGTGTTATGTGACATAAGCCAGGCACGGAAAGATGAATATCATATATTCTCACTCATTTGTGGAAGCTAAAAGTTTGATATCATGGAGGTAAAGAATAGAATGATAAATACCAGGAGCATGGAAAGATGTATAGGTGACTGTGGGGTATAAAGAGAGGTGGGTTAGTGGGTATAAATATACATTAGACAGAGAAAGTAAGTTATAATGTTTGATAGTAAAGTAGGGTGACTATAGTTAACAATGTATTATATCTTTCAAAAAACCTGGATGAGAGAACTCAAAATGTTCCCAGTATAAAGAAATGATAAATACTCAAGGCCATGGACACCTCAGTTACCCAGACTTGATCATTATATAGTCTGTGCATGTAAAAAATTATCACATGTACCCCATAAATAGCACAAATATTTGTATCTATTTTTAAAAGCATATAAGTGCACCTTTGTTATCAGACATTATATTAATCTTAAAAGTCAGATTATTTGGAATGGAAAAGTCAAATGACATCAAAATGTGATCTGAACACAATGTGTATTGCCAGTTGTGCCCTGTACAAAGGTATCTGACCAAATGTAGAGGGAACTGATAGAAGCTAAAATTTAGTTCATGTTGCACTTACTAAACCACAGGCTCTAGTTGCATTTGCCAAGGAGGGTACTCTTTTCTAATTCTCACAAGGTGCAATACAAGCAAATAGTTACTCTGTGTAGCACATAAGACATGGTGACAGTTCCTAGGTTTCTTTCTCTCAAGAAGTCTGAAATTCAGAGGAGGCAGCTATCACTGGAGATTCATGTGTTGGAACAAGGCTACATGTATCATGCAGAATGTGGACTGGGTCTCGAAAAATTGGTAAAATTTGGTTCAAAAGATTAGGTGGAAAACTGCTAATGAAAGAAGCATGAACATTTAATACCCAAAGATGAGAATGAACATAATGTATTAAAGAAATGTAATTGTTCCTAGAAATCTGTAAATCCATATTTACATGCATATTTTCGTTACCCAGACATAAACATTAATTTATTGGTGTCCTTTCTCTTGTCCCTTTTTTGTGTGTGCACGTGCATGGGATGTGCATGTGCACCTCTGGCTACTGTAAGTGGGAAGAGAATAATGAAACGAAGCAAGGCTATAAAGATGGGGGAAGATCAGCCTGGCCAACATGGTGAAACCTCATCTCTACTAAAAAAAAAAAATACAAAAATTAGCCGGACATGGTGGCAGGTGCCTATAATCCCAGCTATCCCAGAGGCTGAGGCAGGAGAATTGCTTGAACCTGGGTAGCAGGGGTTGCAGTGAGCCGAGATCGCTCCAGTGCACTGCAGCCTGGGCAACAGAGAGAAACTCCATCAAATAAATAAATAAATGAGAAATACATGTATGAAGTTGACTTCTGTTTGACAAAAATAAAGATAGAAAAGTAATATGATGGAAATGCATATGAAGGAGATAGAAAGTGAAGGAGATAGACATCACAGAATAGCCACCAAATTAGAAATAAAACCATGAGAATAATTTTCAGGAGTCCACAGTAAGAAAAAATATTCGGTCAAGAGTTCAATCAAGAAATATTCATTATTATTTACCCTATGCCAAACAGAGAGCTGAGGGTGAGAAAATATAAAGATGAGGAAAGGAAAGCTCCTGTTCTCAAGAAGCCCACAATCCAACAAAGACGTAAGACAAGTGTATTAGTTCGTTTTCATGCTGATGATAAAGACATACTCAAGACTGGGTAATCTACAAAGAAAAAGAGGTTTAACGGACTCACAGTTTCACGTGGCTGGGGAGGCTTCACAAGCATGGTGGAAGGTGAAAGGCACGTCTTACATTGGCGGCAGGCGAGAAAGAGAATGAAAACCAAGCCAAAGAGATTTTCCCTTATAAAACCATCAGCTTTCATGAGACTTATTCACTACTATGAAAACAGTATGGGGGAAAACACTCCCATGATTCAATTATCTCCCGCTAGGTTCCTCCTACAACATGTGGGAATTAGGAGAGCTACAATTCAAGATGAGATTTAGATGCAGACACAACCAAAACATATCAACAAGTATATCGATTACGGTATTTCAAATCTCATAACCAGAGCCCTGATTAAGGCACACAATGAGACATCAGAGCCAGCTGGGAAATTAGAGCAGATTTCAGAGAGGACAGGGAAAGCACACTCTGAAGGATAAACTGGACTCAGGTATGTATAGATTAAGAGATAGGAAAGTAAACAGAATGCCTTAGAAATGGCTGAGAGTAAAAAGATGGAGCCTGCCCAGATGGCAGCAAGCAAAGGAGGTGAGAAGACTAAAAGGGACAAATAAAACAAAGACGTTTTGGAAAGTCGAGTCAATGGAAGTACTATTTCCCTTGCGGATCTTTAAGCAGCAATATTTTTGCTTGTATATATACATATATATAAATTTATGTATTTATTTATATTACATATATATTTAGAATATAGAAAGAATATATATTCTTAGAATGTCTTAGAAATATTCTTAGAAAGAAATATATATTCTTATAAGGAATATAGAAATATAGAAAGAATATATATTCTTAGACCACATATATATTATATATGACATATATGTTTTATTCAGAGATATAGAAAATACATATGTTATAGATAAGATATGTAAGTTATATATATGATACATATGTTATATATATACATTATTTTACCTGCTAATCCTCCATGGGTGCTGATATGTTTCCATTACTGATGTTATGAAGAAATTGCTACTCACACACACAAATTAATCAGCAATTATGGCCTTTTCTGCTCAAACACAGTTGATAATTTACTGAAAAGATTTAAAAATAAAAATTATGAGCATATTGCCTACCATGTTTGGCAACAATCCACAACACTAACACCATTTTATACTTCCGAGTTTTCTGCAAATATAAATGTATTTTCAGGCAGGAAACAATTTGAGAAACCACAGTATTCCCTAGCTCATCACTGGAAATGGTAATTAGCACATCAGTAAATCACCTGTAGAATTTTATTTCCATGAACAAGAAAATAATGTTATCTCACTCAGTGCAGCAGGCTGATGTGAGTTATGACTTTCAGAAAAATGAGCCTTATGATTAGCCACCAAAGGTGCAAATTTATGAAGATGATCTTGCTAGTACAGCAACATATTATTCTGAAGCACAGAGTAATGTTCACAGAACATTCTAAAGAATTCCCTAGAATAACGTAAGAGCACAAGTATGTCCTGCCCCATTTCCTTCCCCCTGAGATCAGAATGCTGAACCTTTTTATTATTATCTTTGTTTGGTTTGGTGCTCTTAAATACTCCAAGAAAGTTTCTTTGAATGTATCTATAGCAAGTTGCTTTGTACTATAAATTCATTTTGCTAATTACAATTTTAAGAAGAAAGTTGGTTAAAAGCTGAGACTCCGTCTCAAAAAAAAAAAAAAAAAAAGCTGATAAAATGATCTAGGCTATTATATAAATAGTCGCTACCTCCACAGTATTTATGCATCACTTTAAAGCTCAATGTAGCTTGTAAATTTTTTAATCTACTTGTTCCTTCATTTTTCAGTGATTACTTTTATTTTGGGGTTATTACACAGTTCATAGAAAACATATGTGTATTTCTTCTGTTTTTCTGCTGAAAATTACTTCAGAGAAAATGTCGTATTAGACTGCTTTGAATTACTCATTTATTAATCTAGAACTCCCTATGACTAACAACATCACAAAAAGGAAATAATAAAATAATAGAATAAAAGCATGGAAATGGGACCTTATAGATAATCTATAGAAAATCTAAAGTGGCAATCTACAAGAATCCCACCAAGTTATCTCTCCTGTGCATCCATAGCTTATTCATGGAGAATTTATCACCAGTGCATATTTAATCTTCATCCACCCGTGGCAGTTACTCTTTACATCTCCCACAGGTCTTCTCTGTTATTCTGCATTATACTTGTGTAAGATGAAATAAAATAAAGTCTGTTTGTACATTAGATTGCTTACATATTTTCAGAGAAAGATGGTAGAGTAAAATTGATTTTACCCTAACCCTTCTCAGGAATCAACTAAAAGCAATATTTAAATAACGAAAACAAAATTAAAAAGACAACTTCATCTCTAATAAAACAAAGAAGTAGTGACTACCTCATATCACAAATTATGATGATATATATATCAAGTAAAGTAAATTTGGGTCAAATCATGAGATGATGCAGAAAGTAAATATAGATTTCAGGCAACAGTCTGAATTCTTCAAAACAGATGGAATTTTTTTAAGAACCCAACAAAAGGTTGTTATGTAGAAAAGCAGAGCCTAGAAGAGGATTTGAGTTATGACAGCAACCTGTGCTCATTTCATACTTGAGAGGGGAAAGAGAAATAGGGCTTATGAACAATCATCAAAAGGCACCATAATAAAAGTAACAAGGATAAACTATATAATATAAAACCAAAGAATACCTAAGCAACATTTCTGGAAAAAAATGAGAGTCTATTGTCTATCAGAGTTTCTTAGAATAACATGTTGGAATAAGTGAATATTTGATGAAGAAAGTTTGAGTTATAATAGCATATACACCTCTAATTTCTCAGATAAATAGCAATATATTTGAAATATTCAATTATTAATAAAATTTCTGACTGGTCGTATCTTAAGGTATTATCATTTCAAATCCAATTTATTTCTAAATAATCTCTATTAGTCAAAAAAAAGACAAAAGGGACACAGATTCTTCTTATGAACTAATGAAGAAGCAGAAAGAAATACTTAAATATAATAATGTTATGGTGATAAATGTCTTTAAAAATAAATAAGGTTCTATAAAATTCAACTAGTGAGATTACATTTCTATTTTTGAAACATCAAAATAAAGGCAGGAGTTTTCCCCATTTCCTAAAAATAATCACCATCAAGTAGCAAAAATGAGAACCAGAAGCAATTATAATCTTAAAAACGATAAATTCATTAAACAAATATTTATTATGTCCCTACATGGTATACATATTTTACGAAGTACCCTGACATAAGTACGAAGACAGGTAAACCAAACATAATTTTTGTTCACATGAAATTTACAGTCTACTGAGAGATTCAAATCTACTATGTTCTACTGCCTTATCTTTAAAAAATGAGAGAATTTAAGAATTGAGAAGAAATAACTAATTATGTCAGGTGAAAATTAGTTAATGTTTCTTCTAGTTTGATTGTGACAAAATAAATATATGTGACAATGTTGATTTGGAGATGATTAAAATATAAACTAAATTTTTCCTAATTATTGTCACTTTCTTATTATGTGGAATGAATATTTTCAAAAGTCTAATTAACAAAATGTGCTTTGTGTCACATATAATACAAAAAATGTATTGTTATGATGCCAATTCATTTCAATAAAAAATATTTGGCACTATAAAAGACAATAACAAATAAAATGTGTAAGTATTAAAGAAAATTGTTAAAAAAGTATTTTATTCTCAATCACATATATGGGAAAAATATATTTATCACAAAATATCTATTATGAGCCTACTATGCAAAAAATCTCAGTGCACTATTATATATTTTAAGTCCAGGATTTTTACTTTTAAATAATCTCTATCGATTAAGAGAAAAAAGACACTCTGCTTATTACTTAATAAAAAGTGAGATACTTCACTATAAAGATTCATATGGTGACAAATATATGTAAAAGTGGATAAAATGCTGTAGAAATCCAAGTCATAAAATTAAATTTATAGTTACAAAGTTGAGATAGAAGACAGGTGTTCTCCTTACCCCCTAAGCAAATCATCATTCCATGGCAAAACCAAGAATCAGAAGCACAAACTCCATGCCTTTGGATTTCAGAAAAAGTTTACCGAGCACCTTCTTGAAAATAAGTTGTATACGCTATTCTACATGCCATATTTATCTTGGGGGAAGACATACATCTCTTCAAGGAGCATTCTATTCGTGAAACTCAAAAAGGAAAAAGGCTGCATTGAGAGACATAACACTCTGTATTCAGATGTAAAACTCCAGTTCTTCTGGTTAGCCTCTCACATAGCTCTGGCCCCACTCCAGTCCTGTGAATCACTTACAAATGGCTGGTCTAGGGGAAACTCATGTTACCAAATCCAAGTGAAAATTTTAAAATGACCATTGTATGTGTGTCCAAGGATATTTAAAGAAAAAAAAAAGTTGAACACAGAGAAGAGAACACAGAAAAACAAATAGCAAATTAGGGGTATTCGTTAGAAAAATATTGCCACAAAAACAGATAAAAAGATTGATTAACTATATTGCCACTAATGAGCAGTATTGATGAAGAAATCTTTTATAGAGATCAAGAGCACAATGTCACAATACAAGAGTTTAGAAATAACAAGTCAAGACCTAAGATGTGATCAGCTTTGTTTACTCTTCTATACTTCTTGAGAAGAAAAGTACCCTATTCATACAAGGGTGTTAATTTCAAAAATATCTGTGAAATCTACTGTTTTTTTTATATTATACAGGTCTAGATCTTTATTATTTTGTATGTACTTGACTTGACTTGGACTGAGAATGATATATTTAAATATCTTACCGATCCAGTTTATCTGTAAGTTTTATTTTGCATCTCATGTAGTTCCTGCCTTATGATGGATATTTGTTATAATATTTGGTATGCAGGTATTGAAAATTTCTATATCTTCATGGTAAATTGGAATTCTTCACATCATTAGTGTCCTACCTACCTACTTTTCAAGTTGAATTTTTCACTTTAGTACTCCTTAACCCTACATATCCGCCATACCAAGTATCTTACAGTTTCATTAATGAGTCATTCATTGTATCTCTCTCTGTCTCAGTGGAACATGCTACCCCAATTAGTTTACCTGTCACTTCAACAAGACTTTTCTGAAGGTTATGTTCTTTCCTTTTTCTCACTAGACCATATAAATATCTCTGCTACAGTATTAAAAATATAAGGTCAATTATTATTTCCCATTCATGTCCTCTTCTAGACCATAAACTTTTTAAGAATAATTGCTCTGTGAATTGGAAAAAACTGCTTTAAAGTTTATATGGAACCAAAAAAGACCCCGCACTGCCAAGACAATCCTAAACCAAAAGAACAAAGATGGAGGCATCACCCTACCTGACTTCAAACTATACTACAAGGCTACAGTAACCAAAACAGCATGGTACTGGTACCAAAACAGAGATATAGACCAATGGAACAGAACAGAGCCCTCAGAAATAATACCACACATCTACAGCCATCTGATCTTTTACAACCCTCAGAAAAACAAGAAATGGGGAAAGGACTCCCTATTTATTAAATGGTGCTGGGAAAATTGGTTAGCCATAAGTAGAAAGCTGAAACTGGATCCTTTCTTTACTCCTTATATGAAAATTAATGCAAGATGAATTAGAGACTTAAATGTTAGACCTAATACTATAAAAACCCTAGAAGAAAACCTAGGTAATACCATTCAGGACATAGGCATGGGCAAGGACTTCATGTCTGAAACACCAAAAGCAATGGCAACAAAAGCCAAAATTGACAAATGGGATCCGATTAAGCTAAAGAGTTTCTGCACAGTAAAAGAAACTACCATCAGAGTGAACAGGCAACCTACAGAGTGGGAAAAAATTTTTTCAATCTACTCATCTGACAAAGGGCTAATATCTAGAACCTACAAAGAACTCAATCAAATGTACAAGAAAAAAACAAACAACCCCATCAAAAAGTGGGCAAAGGATATGAACAGACACTTCTCAAAAGAAGACATTCATACAGCCAACAGACACATGAAAAAATGCTCATCACCACTGGCCATCAGAGAAATGCAAATCAAAACCACAATGAGATACCATCTCACACCAGTTAGAATGGCAATCATTAAAAAATCAGGAAACAACAGGTGCTGGAGAGGCTGTGGAGAAATAGGAACTTTTGCACTCTTGGTGGGATTGTAAACTAGTTCCACCATTGCGGAAAATAGTGTGGCGATTTCTCAAGGATCTAGAACTAGAAATACCATTTGACCCAGCCATCTCATTACTGGGGATATATCCAAAGGATTGAAGCCATGCTGCTCTAAAGACACATGCACATGTATGTTTATTGCAGCACTATTCACAATAGCAAAGACTTGGAATCAACCCAAATGTCCATCAGTGACAGACTGGATTAAGAAAATGTGGCACATATACACTATGGAATACTATGGAACCATAAGAAAAGGATGTCCTTTGTAGGGACATGGATGCAGCTGGAAACCATCATTCTCAGCAAACTATCGCAAGAACAGAAAACCAAATACCACATGTTCTCACTCATAGGTGGGAATTGAACAATGAGATCACTTGGACACAGGAATGAGATCATCACACACCATGTCCTATTGTGGGGAGGGGGAGGAGGGAGTAATAGCATTAGGAGATATACCTAATGTAAATGATGAGTTAATGGGTTCAGCACACCAACATAGCACATGTATACATATGTAACAAACCTGCACGTTGTGCACATGTACCCTAGAACTTAAAGTATAAAACAAACAAAGAAACAAACAAACAAAAAAAAACCTTATTTCCTTCTTAAAGGAAAAAAAAGAATAATTGCTCTGTGGATTTATCTCTGTACCCCCAGGGCCAGCAATGTAGCCAACGCTCAATGGATGTTTATGATTTTAGGCAGTGTGATGAGATTAAAGCTATAATCCAGGCATTGGTTAAGGCTGTAAGAAAAACTACTTAGTTCTATGCAGAACAGCATTCAAGGTAAAGCTCTGGGTAAAATGTCATGGCCACAGCCAGATAGGCTAGGCTGATGGAGAGAAAAGAAAAACATATGATTGGGCACAATTGTTGGGTAAATAAAGTAGAGTTTAAGAGGAAAGATGGTTCCCATGAGTGTGGCATATAAATACAGAGATGGCCACATCAGATGCTGGAATCTGGACAAGTACAGTAGGCAGAGTTCTGAGAGGATACTAAGATCCTTGGTTCCTGATACATACATGCCTTCCTCTAATTATTCAAACCAAATCTATGTGCTTCTGTGAAGGAATTTTGCAGTATAGTTAGATCCTAGATCAGTTGACTTTAATAAAGTTGACACAGAGAGTCTGATCTATTTATGTAAGCTATTAAAGGGGATGAGGCTCTTCTTGACCAAAGATATTTAAAGTATGAGAGGGACTCAGTAAGAGCCATTATTCATTGCTGGCTTCAAAGGTGGAGGGAAACATGTGCCAAAAATTTGAGAGTGGCCTCTTCCAGCTGAGATAAACTTTTACTGACAACCAGCAAGAGAGCCAGCCTAAGTCCTAAAACCACAAGAACTGAATTCTCCAACATGAATGAGCTTGAAATAGGAACCTAAGCTCCAGATATAAACAAGTCCAGCAGAAACTTTGATCTAGTATGTTCTTGACAGGTGGGTTATATTATGCTTAAAGTTCTCACATACAAAACTGTGAGCTATTAAGTGGCAGACTTAAGGTAACTTAAGGTATTAAGTTTGCAGTAATACATTGTGTAGCAATGGAAAACTAATACAGTAAGTAACCAATTATATGTCCCAACCCCTTTCTAATGAATGTAGTCAGAATTGTGTCAAAAGCCATGGGTGGGACTTAGTGTTTAGCTTGAAAATCTTTACCATATACTTCTAGACCACGTTTAGCAGGGCAAGACTGATGTTAGCAAGCCTTCTAGAGACTGGGTTCGTCCCTCTGAAACTCAGTCCCTGCTACTGGAATATAACTTTCTACTGCGGGAATGCTTGCTGCCTCCTGTGACCTGCAACCAGAAAGCAATCTACTCAGATGGCTTTCAGATCCTACTCTACCATTTAATTGTTGAATGATCTTGGATAATATATTGAACTTAACTAAGCCTCTGTTTCCTCATCTATAAAATGGGGATTGGAGTAACCATTTTACAAGGTTATCGTGAGGATCAAATGAGATAACACCCTTAAGCTTTTAGCGCATTTTTGAGAATATAGCAAACACTCAGACATATTAGTATTAATTCACTATCTCAGAAAAATTTCTTTCCTTTTCTAATGTTCTTCCTGGCCTAAAAAAAAACACACATATGCATGTATAACGGATATAACAGCCAAGAATAAATACCCATATGTTCAGGATATAATACACAAAATTTTGTAAATAATGTCTCTGTAAATGTTAGAATATAAATGCAAATAAACACTTATCTGACTTCAACAGCAGGTGGATTTACATAAGCAGCACATAGTTAAATAGCTGGGACCATGTCCATTTTACCAATACATTTTGTAATATGCTGTCTACATTTTAATTGCAACACCTGCTCCTGATTCTGAAAGAAAAATGTTTGTTTATTTATCCTTTAATTAGGTTAGGTGAATAAATATTGCCATGTTTTAACCCATCATATATTACATAATTATTTCATATTCCTAGAAAAATATTTTCACTTTGAGTTCCAATAGTGAAAATTAAGTCAAAAATTTTGTCAAGCATTCTACTGGATTCATGGTTAGTTAGTCTGTCTGAAGACATTAGAATGAAAAATCATTGCCCTGACTTGAAACTCAGGAGATACCAGAGTAAGAGAGACTGAATATAAAGCTATTGTAATAATTACTAATAGGAATAAGGAGGTGAAATAAGGAAATGTGAGCTGAAAAGAAAGGGAGATACTGATGTGAAAAGGAGATACTATTGCTGAGATAAAAGAAAAGCATTTGGAAACTGACCAGTTGTGGAGAATGAAGAAGAATGAAGAGAGAAAATGTTTCTTTTTCATTTCTTAGTCCATAAACAATGAGTAAGCAAACCCTGTCAGGCCTATGTCCACGATTCTGAAATCAGAGATTAAAAAAAAAAAAACAAAAAACAAACAAAAAAAACCCTACATTCTTTCTAAGTTAGACAAACCTGAGTTTGAGTCTCAGTTCTACCATTTATTTTATTATTATTATTAGGTATGCTCTGTCACCCAGGCTGGAGTGCAGTGGCACAATTACAGCTCACTGCAGCCTCCAGCTCCTGGGCACCAGTTATCCACCAGGATCAGCCTCTCAAATAGCCGGATTATAGGCATCCACCATAATGCCCAGTTAATTTATTTAATTTTTTTGTAGAGACAGAGCATCCCTGTGTTGCCCAGGTTGGTCTCAAACTCCTGGACTGAAATAATCCTCCCGCCTCAGCCTCCCAAAGAACTGGGATTATAGGCATGAACCACCATGCCTGGCCAGTTCTTCCATTTATAAGCACCATGACTGTTGGCAAACCTCTCAATTTCCTTGAGATTTGATCTTGCTGATGGTAAAATACCCATGATAGATGTCTTTGCTTATCTATATCACTCAACTCTCTTGAAACTCAAACAAATGTGTGCAAAAGTCTCCTTAAGTTTTCTAAGATGATGATGTCATTGACTATGGTAGTTATCAGAGGTAGCAAAGTAAATTTCTGTCAGGCTCTGAGAAAGATAGGGAGTTCAGACCATGGCATGTTTTAGATGAGAAAGCATCAGGATATGCAAGTGTAAATTTCAAAATAGACATTTGGAGATACCTCTGGAACTTAGGAAAACAGTGCGGGCTAAACAAAAATAAACCAAAATACAAAAGCAAACAAAAAATGATTTAAGAATCACTTCTGTAGTACTGATGGTTGAAACTGTGGGAGTATATCAGATGGTCAAAGAAGTTTAAAGATTTTACCATAGTATGAAAGAAGAGAGAAAAGAAGTCACAATTATAAAATCAAGCTGTGCATACAAAAGATGATTAGGATGCATTATTTGCCTTTAAGAAGCTTATATTTTAAAGGCAGAATCACACCTGAGCACATATAATTTTGATTCAATACGAGTACTAATAGAGTATAGAGGCCTTATTTCTGAAGTTCCTTAGAGGCAAGAGAGGTCATCAGGGAAGTTACATGGCTGATGCTTGGGAAATTGAGGAGATTTTAATGAAATGAAAATGAAAAGAACATTGTGTTTCATACTTTGTTGACTCAAGTGGATTTTCCTCTTATGTGGCTTAAATTAGTAAAATGTTTCTGATATTTGGCAATCAATTCTCTCACTGACAGGCAGCCACACAAAAAAAGTGATCTTTTCTTTGTGTCCAAAAATATAAATCTGGCTCCGGATTTGTATCTTGGCCCCTTGCATTTGTTTAAAACGAATACTTTAATGAATATCTTCCAATATCAAGCTCGTAATCTGAGTTCACCTTTCCATGACCATATTCTTTAATCTAACGTGTTAGAAGGGTAGGCCTTGTGGCTACAACTATGAACTGCAAAATCTTGATAGAAAGGAAAATAAATATGAGAGGAAGATTTTTGAACACTTGACCCTCTAACATGGCGCTTTATAATATAGAGAGTGTATTTAGATTTTAAAACAAATCATTCAAACCTTCTTTATAGTATGCACTCCACAACAATGCCTGTGAATTTCTATTTTTCTGTGCCCTCTACTATATGAAGAATCACCATTGTTGAAACTGTTGCTGATTTCTTAAAGAACACATTAAAAACTGGAATTTTATTATGTCTTTAATGCACTTATTAATTATTGGGTTCAAATATATTTTCACATATTTATTTAAATTTTCTCTTTTGTCATTATCTAGTTGCATCATTTGATGATATCTCAAATAATTAGGTTACTATTTTACCTCTGACCCTCTCTCACCTCTCTCACCTCTCTCCTTGCCTCCCTCTTTCTTTCTCTCCCTCTATCATTTCTCTTAGTATTCTTTTCTTATACTTTCCTTTAAACATTGGTTTCATAATAACCAAAAACATAATTATGGAGGAAGTAGTAGTACAGTGAAAACATATACCACAAACAGGAAAATTTGGAAACTTTCTTCACCCAAGCTAAACTTTCAGAAGTTACACATAGATTTGCCAAGCCCCAAGAACAGATTACTCACCCCTATTAAAGATTACTATTGAAGAATAGTCATTCGGGGAGACTACAAAACAAAGAATAATGACTCAGAACTGTAATTCTATTTGTACAGATGACTCAACTAGCTTATTGAAATTTTCTTACTTCCTGGACTCTTTCATATAAAAAGCTGAGTATTTTAGGATCCCAGACTACTATCTATCTATCTATCTATCTATCTATCTATCTATCTATCTATCTATCTATCCACACACAAATGCAAGATATATATATCTATATATATGGCCTATATATATCTATATATATATAAATAGATATATATATATATGGAACACAACCAAATATAGATATAGAGATATAGATATATATATTTGCCAAGAATCAAGATTCTAAAGGAAATGGTAGAAGGGAGAACATGCAGAAAATGACAGAGGAAGCACTTATTCAAGTTTCCACCAATAATTCCCAGAAAGTGGTATGCAAATCTTCAGGTACTATCTCCAAAAAAACTTAATCCTAACCCTGAAATATGCATTCAACATGTCCTCCAGAAGATGCTGACACTTGCTCAAGTATAAGATCTGTTGGTTTTGAGGACCATATGACGACCCGCCTACCCTGCCACCAAAATATTATTTACAGGCTACTCCAGCTTTGTCTTGGATCCCTACACATTGCAGTTAGTTGATGCTCACCACTGTGACTATGACTGTTAAGACTTCTGAAGGTGAAAATACAACTAAACAAGATTTGCAAAACAACATTTCTGCTCAACTAAGTTTTAAGATTAACTTTTAAGATTCACATTGGGCTTCTTGAGTCTGATCAGGCATTGGAACCTTAAAAGAAGGGGAGGATTTTTTTCTACCTCCACATCATTATCCACAGTCCCTCCCAGACAGATTCTCGGAGACCATTCACTCATGCATTCATTTGTGTGTTCATTCATGCTTGTGCTTTGTGCCAGGGCACATGCCTGCCACTGAGATACAAAAGTTAACCAACAGATATGGGCCATGGCCTCACAGAAATTAGATAAATGTCTTTTAAAATGTCCTAAAAAGATGATTGATGTGTATTATAAAAGTCCCATGGATATTTAATTTTAAACTCTGATCATAGAAATATAGAAAACTATGAAAGAAAGAAGATATAATTTCTAAATTCATAAAAATTTTCCCAAATAAATGACAACATAGGAAAATATCAAGGTCTTCCTTGCCCAAATGTTTGTCCATCCCCTCAGGGAATAATAAGACACTCAGCTGGGAAAATTGGGTGTGGTAGGAAGAAAAGAAATTATTTTCTTTCTCTTCCTTGGAGATAAAATAAATATGTGGGGGGAAAGTACACTACAACAGTATTTATTCTTTTTACCTATCCTGCTTACTTTCAGGATTATGATTATAAAAAAGTGCTAGCCTATTAATTTAGAATGAAATACTGAATATGTGTTAAATCAACCAACTTACATAAAGGTGAAGATATAGACTGGGTTTTCAACTGAGTAGTTGTACAGCACCTCTTACCTGCAGATATTAAATGCAACCTTGTTTTCATCAAATAAGTAGTGGAGCAGGATGCAGTGGCTGATGCGTGTAATCCCAGCACTTTGGGAAGCCAAGGCGGTTGGATTGCTTGAGCCCAGGGGTTCAAGACTAGCTTGGAGAATATGGAAACACTCTCTCTCCCTGTCTCTGCCTGGCTAAAAAAAATAGCTAGGGATGGTGGCATATGCCTGTAGTTCCAGCTAATCAAAGGCTAAACTGGGAGGATCACTTGTGCCTGAAAGGTTGAGTCTGCAGTGAAATGTGATCAGATCACTACACTCCAGCTTGGGCAACAGAGGAAGACACTGTCTTCAAAACAAAAACAAAAACACACAAACAAACAAAAAGTGGGTCTCCCCATTAGAGATAAGCTCAAATGATCAAGCATCGCAATGAATGCTTCTATGATCAATGATCAAGATCAAGAATCCCAGGTGTCAAGGAAAAATGTGATCACTAATTCCAAGGGACAGGTGAAGAAAGAAAGAACTCTAGGTCAAGAGCCAGATAGAGTGGTCAGGAAGCAAAGGCAATCAGCAATGATGAAATCCAATAAAACAAGCTGTAGGAAGAGGAGCCTGAAATTATGACATTACAGGTGAATGGAACACAACCAAATTTTGATATCCAGTTCCTGCAGTTAGTTGAAGTGGAAGAACATGCCCAGAGTGGTTACAAATATCAAAATATTCATAGGGAAAGATTAGCATGAGGATGAGAAAATGCCGTTTACTAGTCGATACCAGCTCTATAGTTGGTGCAAAGGAGAGACTCTTCTGTGACCAGAGGGAAAAGAGTAATCTCACTCCATGGAAAAATTTAGATAAAAGCCAGGATTAGTCTTATGAGCAAGCAAAATAGATTGCAACCTCTGCAGTGAGATATATTTTTCTACTTCTTCAATAGTTACAGTTTTATTCCATTTTCTTCTTATTTGTTCACTTAATAATTAAATAGCTAGTGCATTTCACATGTTTCTAAAAATTAAAAATGTAAAGAAAGGTTATGAATGGGAAGGAATTCTCCCTGCCACTACTCTGCTCTTTTTGTTCAGCACACCTCCCATAACCATCCTCACCAAGTAACCACTTTATTGTGTATCTTTCCAAATTTCCTTCAAGCATATAAAATAAAAAGGATACATTATTTTCTATATTTGTCTACCATTTATATACCAGGTCAGCATGCCATGCACACTGTTATATGCCTTATACTTTTCATTTAACAAAGTATTTGAATAATCTTCCTGTAATATTAAAGAAAGTTGTTATATTTTACAATTGCATATCATTGCATTGTATTGAAAAATTATATTTCATAACTAGTACCCTTTTAGGGGACATTTAGGTTGTTCCTAAGCTTTTCCAACTACGAATAATTATCCAATCAATAGCCTTGTTGAAGAATCACATTTGGATGTGCAAGTATATCAGAGCAACAAATTCCCAGAAGTCAATGAGTTAGTCAAATTCTATTTGTCTTTGTAATTTTGACAAGTATTAGCAAATTGGCATCCACAGAGATCGAACCAAGATACACCCTCACCAGAAATGGATCAGAGAACCCATATTCCGAGAGCCCAGCTCAAAATATCTCAGGTTTTTCCAGTTTTTACTCACGTGATAGATTAAAAATAGTCATTCAGCAAACTTTTTGTATGAATGAGGTTGAGAATTTTCCCATATGTTAAATATCCACTTTGCATTATTTTCTGTGAACTATCTGTTCATATTACTTGTCCTTTTCTCTGCTGAGTTATCAGAAAGTTTGATATTCAAAAATTTTAACAATCAATTTGGCACAATTCCCAGCCAGTGGCAAAATATGCCAGCCTAATTAAAAGGGGTGCCAGATGTAAACACCTGGCATGTCCAGAGCAACACATTCCAGTGGAAAATTAGGCCTGATGGTTGGTCTTTCTCTAGGTGTTTTCAGCATAGAAGAGCTGAAAATACTTTTTCCAAATTAACCATTTATATTTTGACTTTGCTTATGCTATTTTTTGAAAGGCAATTCATGTGTTTTTAATTTTAGATAATTAAATTTTCAAACCTCTTTTATGCCATCTTCATTTTCAATTAAATTAAAAATTTTCCACTCCCAAATATTTTTAACAAATTCTTTTTATTTTGAGTACATATGATTTCAAATTTTTACATATCGTCTCTTAAGACATTTGGATGTCATCCTAGTAGACATTGTGAGATATAAATCCATCATTATTTTTACCAGATAGTTATTAGTGGTCCAGCTATATCTATTGATTAATACTTCTTCTTCCTTAATGAAAACAATCTTACCCATTGCTAAATCTCCTTAAGTATTATAACTTATTTCTACACTTTCTATTCTATCTCATGGATCTCTATCACATTAATTTAATTAGTAAGGCTTTCTTGTTTATCTTCTTACATTAGATTTAGAGTCAGTTGGTATAGACTCCTTCTTCAAAAAAGATGTAGGTGTCGTTTTCATATACTTCTCATGGAAACAAAAAATTTAGAGGGGAACTTAGTAATATCTAGCAAAATTGCATGTGCATTTTATCCTTTGAACATGTCATTCTAATTCTAAAGACCTAGCCCAGATATTTATTAGCAAAAAAACATAAAAAGACATATGCACAAAACAATTCATTGTAGCACGATTTATAATAGCAAAAACTGGAAAGCCTACACTATTATTGATAGGAGGCTGGTTAAATAAAATATGTCTACCTACACAATGGAGTAAAGAGTAGCTGTTTGTATTGAGGATTATCTCTCTATGCTATTATGGAGTGACCTGAATTAAGTGGTATCTAATGAGTTTTTAAATTTTTCTCTATTTCTCTGAGGTTTTACCTATTGTCACTTGTTTTTAGTGCATTTTTTTATTAGTGGATTAAATAGTGATTTATCCCATTTTTTTCTCAAAACAAACAGCTTTCATATTTATTCTACATTTTTTTCTGTATTTGAATGTATTTTGGGGTTATTTTATAATCCCTAGATTCAGATGCTTCATAACTTTGTTTAAATGTTCTTTATTGTTATGTAACTATTTAAGCCTGTATGTTTCTTTTTAGCACTCCTTCAGTGAATTCCATAGTTATTCAAAGTAATGTTTTTATTGTTTTCTAGAAATTCTACAGTTCCAGGTTGCATTGTATATTAATTCTGAAGAAGTTTAAAAATTATTGCTTTGTTCATTTGTTTATTTTAATTTCCAGACAGAAGTACCTTTTTGTTTTCTGGTTTTGTTATATTTTCTATTTTTACCACATTTCAAGCAGACACATTTTCTATACTATTTACATTTTCTGGAATTTCTTGAGGTTGCTTCATGAGCTTTTACATGATTAATTTTCATAAATGCAACAAGGAGACTTAAAAAAATCCATTCTTATTTTTCAGGGATCAAAGTTTGATACATGCCAATCAAAGGAGCTTTTAAAATTATGTTATTTATTTCATCATAGCCTTAAATTTTGTCCAGTTTGGTCTGTCATAGATGAAGAAAGGTAAATTCATTCGCTTGCAGTAAGTGGATATATTCTCCTTTCATCTCCTATATTTTCTCAGCTACTTCTGTGTATCTCCATTTTAAACTCCTCATATTAGCATTACAAAGGGGCCTTCTCTTCTTCTTTGAATAATTGATGGACTAAGCTGCATTTTGTTTAATACCTTAAAGTCAAGATCTCCACATTATTTTTATTTGCAATGGCCTGGAAATACATTTGCCCATTTCTCCCCCAAATTTTCTAGATTGTCTTGCTCGCTGATCTGATTTTCAACCTAGAGTTAGATTAGTTTATGGTCTAATATGAAAATCTATTTCCTTTAATGGATTAATAAGTTCATTAATATTTGCTGTTTGTAAGAATAAAATACCTAGGAATACAGGTAACCAGGGAGGCAAAAGACCTCTACAATGAGAACTACAAAACACTGCTCAAAGAAATCAGAGATGACGCAAACAAATAGAAAAACATTCCATGCTCATGGAGAGAAAGAATCAATATTGTTAGTGACCATACTGTTCAAAGCAAATGTGGTACATATACACAATGGAATACTATGCAGTCATAAAAATGAATGAGATCATGTGCCTTGCAGGGACATGAATGGAGCTGGAAACCAATATCCTTAGCAAACTAATGCATGAATAGAAAACCAACTACTTTATGTTCTCACTTATAAGTGGGCGCTAAAGGATGAGAACACATGGACACATAGAGGAAAACAACAGATATTGAGGCCTGAGGGTAAAGGGTGGGAGGAGGAAGAGGATCAGGAAAAATATCTAATAGGTACTAGGCTTAACACCTGAGTGACAGAATAATCTGTACAACAACCCCATGACATGAGTTTACCTAAATAAGAAACCTGTACATGTACCCCTGAACTTAAATAAATATATGTGTGTGTGTGCACGTGTGTGTGCATGTGTGTATGTAATCGTTGAAATAAGTTATTTGGGCCTTTTAAAAAAAGTCAACTATTATTTTAAATTTGGGGGTTGCATATGCAGGTTTGTTACATGGGTGTATTCCATGATGCTGAGTTTTAGGGTACAAATAATCCCATCACCCAAGTAGTGAGCATAGTGCTTTGATAGGTCATTTTTCAGCCCTTGCCACCCTCCCTCTCTCCCCCTGCTAGTTATCCCCAGTGCCTATTGTTTCCATGCTTATCTCCATGTTTGCCCAATGCTTAGCTCCCACTTGTAAGTAAGAACATGTGGCATTTGGTTTTCTGTTTCTGCCATTACTTTGCATAGAATAATGGACTCCAGCTGCACTCATGTTGCAACAAAGGACATGGCTTTATTCTTTTTTATGGCTGTGTAGTATTCCATGGTGTATATATATATTTTTTTTCTTTATCCAATCATCATTGATGGGCACCTAAGCTGATTCCATGTCTTTATTATTGTTAACAGTGTTGTCATGAACATGGAAGTGCAGGGTTTTTTTGGTAGAATGATTAATTTTCCTTTGGATATATATCCAGTAATGGAATTCTTGTTCAAACGCTAGTTCTATTTTAAGTTCTTTGAGAACCCTCCAAACTGCTTTTCATAGTGGCTGAACAAATTTACACTCCCTTCAACAGTGTATACGCATTCCCTTTCTCCACAGCCTCACCACCATGTTAGCTTTTGACATTTTAACAATGTCGATTCTGACTGATGTGACATTAATATTTGTTGACATGCAGATGTCAATAAACATTGCGCTGCCAGAAATATCTATCTGTTGCACCACATGGATGTGTGCTTTTAGGGGGATTTCCTCTCAGGTTTGAGATATTAGTTCTTCACCATGTCTTTATCTTTTCTGAGTATCTCTACCCTACTCTGTACATATTTCTCCCTGTGAGATCACATACATTGTCAGTAACACGTTCCATAAGAATGCTTTTTAAATCTATGTAAGTTGAACATCAATCAGGTAATAAAACACATTCTTGTTTGATTTCTGAAATTACACTCAATGCTACATGGGACATTTACCCCTCTAATACTGGCCTCAAGGATACAGTCCTAGATTTCCACTTTCCTTGGAGATATAATGAATATTCTGCCTTCTAGTATAGCCAGAATAGAATTCAAAAATGTCTGCCAAGTCACTGTTCTCCAATATGAACTCCGTATTATCCTCAAAAAAATATATAGTAAATTGACAGATCACCGTCCTTTTTCTCATTTCATTCCCCTTGCCTAGAAAGCTATATTCATGTATGGAGAGCTAACTCACCCTTTAAGATCCACCTTCAATTTGAAACTTTAGTTGTCCTCCCAGTGTAGCATATTCTCACCTTCTTTAGAACAAAATTCGTTTGAGATATACCACTGAGTTTTGCATTTATTAAAATTCATCATCATCTTGTGAATTTCTTACAAGAACATTATTTTTGCAAATGAATTGAAATTATCTCAGAAAAATGGAATTTCCTTATAATTCTATAGACATATACTTGTCAGTACTATTCAACTGCAGAGATTAGACCTCATTAGGAGTTGGTTTATAATTATTAGCACCTTAGTCTAATTCACCTATTTAGTTTACTGGTTTGAGAGTAATTCTGAAAGAAATCTTAATAGAGATATTTAATGATGAGCAAAAAGTTCATGCATACCTAGAAGCAAAGAAGAGGCAGAAAGAAAAGTGTTTTAGTCAGGGTTCTCTAGAGGGCAGAACTAATAGGATAGATGTATATATGAAAGGGAGTTTATTAAGGAGAATTGATTCACACGCTCAGAAGGTGAAGTCCCTCGATAGGCCGCGTGCAAGTTGAGGAGCAAGGAAGCCAGTAGTGGCTCAGTCCGAGTCCCAAAACCTCAAAAGCAGGGAAGCTAACAGTACAGCCTTCAGTCTGTGGCTGAAGACCTGAGAGCCCCGGCAAACCACTGGTTTGAGTCCAAGAGTCCAGAAGCGGAAGAACTTGGAATCTGATGTTCAAAGGCAGGAAGCATCCAGCACAGGAGAAAGATAAAAGCCTGAAAACTCGGCAAGACAGCTTCTTCCACCTTCTTCTGTCTTAAATCCAAGCTGACAGCCGATTGGATGGTGCCCACCCACATTCCTCTCCCAGTCCCCTGACTCAAATGTTAATCTCCTCTGACAACACCCAGCAACACCCAGATACACCCAGAAACAATACTTTGCATCCTTCAATCCAAAGGATTAACCATCACAAAGAGCGAGAAACAAAAAATGGTAGAAAAGAGAAGACAACATACTTTGTTACACTCATATTTTTATTGGGGCAATCCCTTTTCCTAGGTCAAAATTGTTAGTTATAGAACATTTAATAAATCTTTCCACTTACAGATTTTTCCAAAATCTTATAAAAATCTTCAAATATGCAGCAAAGTTGAAAGAATTTAAAATAAACACCAGTACATTCACTTCCTAGATTTACCACTAGTATTTTATTTATTTTAACCCTGTATTTACTCATCTCCCCATCACCAAGCTCTATTCATTTTAAAGTAAATTGCAGAATCTGTATTCTTCTGCTTAAGTACTTCAGAATGAATATTATAAACAAAAGTGTGATTTTTTTTTACAGTTTCTTTGCTTTTGATCTAAAATTTACTGCATACCATTATCTGACCATACCATTATGCGACAGCTACACTGGGATAGCTCTGTGCTTAACAACTGGAGATGCCTAGAAAAGTCTGGTAGCAAGATAAAACAAGTGGCTTAATTAAAGATTAATAATGTGCTGTTTAATTTTCCCCTTTTATACTTTACACCCAGGACCAACTTGTTTATTGATCACTTACATCTGGTGTAACTGGTTAAATGTTTACTAGCTTGGCAATGTGACCAGTCGGCATAAAAGATCCTGCTGGAAAGTTTTTCCTGGTCTCATGAAACTCATATTCCTCATTCCATATTGGTGGTTTACAATCCACAGACTAAGAGTGTTCTATGAGACAAATCTCTGCGGAGCTGTGCCCAGGAGTCTCTCTGGCCCCCAGACTTGCTTGTACTTTCTTTCTCTGGTTGTGCCATTCTTTTCACCTTGATTCAAGCCTTACATGAGTGTTCTCTATGAGGGCTTTTTTAAAAATCTAATCTTGTAAAGTTTTTGCATTTTTATACTATGAAATAAATAAAGTGTAGGAGAGATTTGAGTTTCAATAAATGGATATAACTGGATAACCCAAACTCCTTTTGAGACATAAAATATTATTTTTACCCCAGAATGTTCCCTTATGCCCCATTCCAATCAATCCCTTGAATATTCCCAGAGACAACTCCTGTTCTGTTGGTTTGATTTTTCTCACTATACCTTAGGTTTGCCTGTTGCCGGACGTCATATACATGGAACCATACAGCATGTGCTTTTATGGTTAGCTTTTTATGCTAAGCATACTGTTTTTGAGATTAATGCGTGTTGTTGTATCACTACATTGCTGCTTTTTATTGTTGAAAAATATTTTCATGTATTAATATACCACAGATTTATTCTCCTATTCATGTACACCAAGGGTTTTTTTTACAGTTTAAAGCAATTCAGCAAAGAGCAAAATGATTGTAATTATAAAAGCCTTTTGGTTTTCATTTCTTTGGGGTAAATACCAAAGATTAAAAAAAAATGCTAAGTCTCGTGGTAGGTAGATGTTGAATTTTATAAGAAACTGTCAGTACTTTCTCAAAGTGGCTGCTGCATTTTACATTCCCATCAGTAATATATGGAATTTTAGTTACTCAATATCCTTATCCATGTTTAATGTTATCAGTCTATTTACTTTAGCCACTCACATGGATGTATGATGGTATCCTAGCATAGTTTTAATTTATATTTTCTGATGACTAATGATACTGAGAAGTGTAACATATGCTAAAAGGACATTTGTACATGTTCTTTTGTCAAATATCTTTTAAAACATTTTGCCAATTTTTAATTGAATTGTTCGCCTTTTCATTACTGAGTTGTAGCATTTTATTATGTATTCTAGGTCCTTTTGCAGTTATATGTTTTACAAACCTTGTCACCCATGCTGTGGCTTGCCTATACATATATTTAACTACAATGCCTTTTGATAAACATAAGTATTTAACAATTTTTTAAAGCCTAGTTTGTCAATTTAACCTGCAGAAGCATAAAAAGTAATAAATCATTGTTGTTTTCAACTGTAATTTTGGGGGTGGTTTGATAAACAATAATAACACACTTGTCTATATACATAGGTTAAAGGTAAATTTTAAGAAAAGAAGTTTAAAAAATGAGAGATTTCATACAGTCTCACCCATCTAAAGGGTAGTGAACTGATAAAAGCTGAACATTTTTATTACAATAAATATAAATCATGACTTTCTTATACATTCCCCCATTCGGGCATGAATACTAAGGAATTCAAATTATTCATGCATTATGCAAAAACTGACACAGAAATTCTTAAAATTTCACAAGAATGGAGCTCCACTTTAAAATTTTGATTGGTACTTTTTTTTAAGTGCTAGCTCTTGATAATTTGTTTGATGTAGCCAATAACACTTTTTCAATGTGAAAACTCAGTCGACTAAAATTATTTGAGCCACAAAAAAATTGGAGATGAGATTTATATAGTTATGGTTGTCCTGGTTATAATGTAAAACAATCAATTTAAAAGATTGTAAGAGCGCCTTTCCTCATTTATACAGGGGATAATAATAATATGATATGCTCTTATTGAGGGTATTAACTAATTAATGTCAACGAGGATTGTGGGTGTTTTTTTTCCTTGAGAAGACAATTACAAACTTTAAAGCTGTGTTTGACTCACATATATTTTAATACAAAGAGATTAACAAAATCAAAAATATTTTGTAAATAAATTATATTATTTTGTGTTTTAAAATTTCATGTGTCCCTGGAAAAGAGTAATTTTAAAACCTTAAGAACAGTATAGCCATCTAAACTTGGGGGAGATACGGAAAAAGTAAATTATCTAAAATAATTTTCTTTAATTTGAAATCACAAAAATATACAGCCTAATAATGAAATGATTATATTATGATTAGGATAACTTATTAAAGAGTATTCCTTTACTCAGGTTATTTTGGCTTAAGATTTGGTTTTTATCCTGAAAGTGTATACTAGGATCCATGTCCATTCATTCACTCCACAAATATTTATTAAATACCCAACTTTATGCCAAGTATTGTTAAGAGCTCTGCAAATATACAAAAAAAAAAAAAATGAGCAAAACTAAAAAGTTTTTACCCTCATGGAGCTCACTTTATAATGGGAAGAAGGAATTCTTAACTAAATTCTATATCTGGTGGTAATAAGTACTCTAGAGACAAATGGAACAGGTTAAAGTGTTAGTGAGTAGTGAAAGAAGAGGGAACACTATGTGCTAGGGAAAGACCTATCTGATAGATGATGCTCGAGGAGATAATTGAAGGGAATGAGAGAGCCAGCCATTTAGCTTGCTGGAGGAAAAGTGGTCCAAGAAAAGGAAGAGCAAGGGCAAAAACCTTGGGACAAAACTATGCGCCTATCTTCCAGAAATCCAGTGAGGCTGGCATAGAGTGACATCAGGGATATGTAGCTGGGGTCAAACTGTATGGTGTCTCTTAGGCTACTGTAGACTTTTTTTTTTTTTTTTCCTGACTGAGAAGGTAAACTACTGGATGACTTTGAGTAGAGAAGTGACATAATTTAACTCTTTCATAATTCACCCTTTCTGCTCCATAGAGCAAACATAAAGTTTAAGAGTAGAAAGCGTCACAGCAATTAGGAGACTAGACAGTTACACACTTAAGAGATGTTTGTGCCTTGGACCAGCAGGGCTAGCACTGGACATGACAGTAATGCGACTGGATAAACAAGTCTGGAATTCATGACAGAAGACTGGGTTGAAGTTCTAAATTTGAGGGACCATACCATGTAAGTGGTTTTAAAGCTTCAAAATTGGATGATACCTCTTTCTAAGTGGATATGGATAGAAAATAAAGTGTTGAGGGAGACAGAGGAAGAACAGGTTAAGAAAGTGTGAAATAAAACCAGAGAGGTTGGAGGTAAAACAGGCAAATGTTATGTATCAGAAACTAAGTAAAGAAAGTGTACTAAGAAGGAAGGAGAGTCATCTACTCTGTCAACTGGTGCTAGTAGATTTAGCAAGGTGAGGTCTGAGAAATGACTGTTGGATTTGTCAATATGAGTGAAAGGCACTGGTGAAAGGAACAATTTTTTTGTCTTTTTTTTCGTTTCTTTTCTTTTTTTTTTTTTTTTTTGAGATGGAGTCTCCCTCTGTTGCCCAGGCTGGAGTGCAGTTGTGCGATCTCTGCTCACTGCAAGCTCCGCCCCCTGGGTTCACGCCATTCTCCTGCCTCAGCCTCTCGAGTAGCTGAGACTACAGGTGCCCGCCACACGCCCGGCTAATTTTTGTTGTATTTTAGTAGAGACAGGGTTTCACCGTGTTGGCCAGGATGGTCTCGATCCACCCGCCTCGGCCTCCCAAAGTGCTGGGATTACAGGCGTAAACCACTGCTCCCGGCTGAAAGGAACAATTTTGATGGTGTGGTGGGATAAACGCTTAGGAGATAGACCATTCTTCCTTAGACTTTCGGGTAAGAGAGGACTGAGAAATGGAGATGACAATTATAGCAGAAAAGTTGGCCAGACGAAGGAATTTTTTAAATGTAAGAAATCACAACACTTTCATAAGCAGCTAGAAATGATGCAGAGGAGAAAAAGAAAAACCGATGACCTATGTAAGAAGAACCTGATAGTAAGACATCATGGAACATTCCTCTAGATTCACCCAATCCCCGTGTTCTGTCTTCACAGCTAACTCTTGCTCTTCCTTCTGCTGCCATCTTTGTGGAATGACTTCTTTTTATTTTAGTTTATTTCATTTCATTTTGTTTTATTTATTTTTGAGATGGAGTCTCGCTCTGTCACCCAGGCTGAAGTGCAGTGGCAGAATCTCAGCAGAGTCCCAACCTCTGCCTCCCGGGTTCATGGCATTCTTCTGCCTCAGCCTCCCCAAGTAGCTGAGACTACAGGTGTGCACCACCACACTCAGCTAATTTTTGTATTTTTAGTATAGACGGGGTTTCACCATGTTGGCCAGGCTGGTCAGGAATTCCTGACCTCAGGTAATCCACCCACCTTGGCCTCCCAAAGTGCTGGGATTACAGGGGTGAGCTACTGCTCCAGGCCCTGTGGAACGACTTCCGAAGCCTCATTAGTTGCTTCTAGCTCTTAATCTCTGGCTCCCTTCTCCAGAAATCTATTCCTCAGGCCTCTTCTCTTGTCTCAGTAAAGCATGCCCTCATCCTTCGTTAGACAATTTTAAAATGTTTTCACTTTACTTTCCAAATGTATCCTACCCCTATTTTGAATCTAATAGTCTTAAATAGTTTAGCAGGAGGCATTTGTTATGTGGGTGCATACTTTTGCAATATTTATAAGAAAATGTTCAGTTTTATTCGCACTAACTTTAGAGTCAAGTAAAGAACATTTATTTCTTTATTGGAAAATTCTGAAACGTGTGGATATAATTTGGATATTTATCCCTGCCTAAATCTCATGTTGAAATGTAGTACCCAGTGTTGGAGGTAGGGCCTGGTGGAAGGTGTTTGGATCAAGGAGCAGATCCTTCATGAATGGCTTGGGCTATCCCCTTGGTGATGAGTAAGCTCTCACTGTGAGTTCACTAGGGAGATCTAGTCATTTAAAAGTCTCCGGCACCTCCCCCGCTTCTGCTCAGTCTCCCTAATTTGCTCCTGCTTTCCTCATGTGAGATGCCTGCTCCTCCTTCATTTTCCGCCATGATTGGAAGCTTCCTGAGACTTCCTTAAAAGCCTAGCAGATGCCAGCACCATGCCTCCTGTAAAACTTGCAGAACCAAGGCTAATTAAACCTCTTTTCTTTATAAATTATTCAGTTTTGGGTACTTAGCTATACCAATGCAAGAACAGACTAACGCACCTAGTAAATCATCTTTGGGAATACTCACTAGATTTCCCAAGTTCCTTTGATACAATTTCTCCCACAGAAGGTAATCATTCCCATGAGGAGGCAGTACTCACTTCTCTCCATATTGTCACCCACTCCATCCCTTGTTTTCTAACCTACTTCTCCTCCTCTCCTCTCGCTTCTTTTTTTGAAACAGCAATATTTTCTGAGTGGAAAAGGAATAGTCCTTTGTTGCAAAAAAGATATACTGGAAAATATAAGGAAAAAATTTAAAAAGAAGAAAATTACTGAAATTTTAACCACTCACCATAATATTTCTGATTCATTTCTGTTACTTTGCAACTTCTTTTACGAATAGGACATCACCCATAAAATTTGCACTTAAAATGATTAGAAAATGACCACCATTTTCTAAATATAATAAAAATACTGTTTTATATAACTGTTTTATAGATTTTGTAGTATTTCATTGTGTAGACACACCGTAGTTAAGTTTGAAACAGTTAAGTAGTTGCTGGTATTTTCTCATTATAAAACATGTGTTGTAAATTGTTATTCTGTAAATGTTTATCTGTTCTTTGGAGTGTTCCTTAGGGCATATATCCAGAAACACAAATTCTGACTCAAAGCGTGTGAACCTAGGCTCTGGGTCATATGTTCTATGTTCACACATTACAGTTTCCAAAAATTCATGTTTTACATCTTTAGTAATTTGCTAAAAACTGATGTTGTGATTTACATATTTATTATTAATAAGCATAATCTCTTTCAAATTTGATTAAACCTTTGCCTTTCTGGTTTTGTGAATAGTTCGAGTGCCTTGTCCAGTTATCTGTGACTTACTTTAAAGTATTTCCCCCTCTATAAAGTGGTTTAATGTCCTTTTTATTAAGAAAACAATCTTTCACATTTTATTTTAAATACATTCCTGTGTTTTTTAATTCCATTTTGGGTTTTTAAAATTTGTTTGTTTCTGGGGTTTTGGGGGGTTTGTTTGTTTGTTTCTGAGTTTTTTGTTTGTTTTTGTTTTGTTTTGTTTTTACTTTACTCTCTTGAAGATGTTTATAAACAGTAAGATAGAGTGGTTGTTTTTAGCTGTTTGGCTTTATTCCAATTCATAAAGCTTGTCTCCACTCACAAGTCAGATAAATACGTATCTATATTTTCTGCTGTTTTAAAGTTTCATTTTCTATGTTTGGCTTTTTCATCCTTTTATAACCTATTTTGATAAAATGGGGTGAAGTGAAATCAAAATGGATTTTCAAAACTATCTCACCAACACTCTCAGCAATACATTTTGAAAGATCTATCTCTTTCACCTGATTCATGAGGATTCATTTATCATGCATTTTGTTATAGGGTCTGGTTCCATGATAGCTATTCTACCTCATTGATCTGCCAGTCTGTTTTTCACCACTAAGTTCAACAGTTTAATCATTTAAATTACACAATTAATTATTCTAGTTGTATATAACATTATCTTCTAGGACTGGTCCCTATATATTCTTTCCTTCAAAATTTTCAAAATGTTTTACACTTACTTGTTTGTTCAGATAATAATGAAGTCTATTTTTGTTGCAGTTTTGTATAGTGATTGAGAAAATCAACTCTAAATCCAGTTTGGATAGGTTCAAATATCCCAGCTTCATTAAATATTAGCTTTATAACCTTGGGCAAGTTATGTGAATGCTCTTTGCCTCAGTTTTGCTTCTGTAACATGAGTATAATAATATACATACCACATATAGCTGCTGTGATGATAGAGAGAATTATTAAATATATGTAAGGCACTTAGAAGAGTACCAGGCAACATAATACAGAATATTATGTAGAGATATTTTCAACTATTATTTAGTGACAACCACTTTACTGAGTTTTACATGCATCCTATCACTGAATCTCTGTTTGATCCCAGTTCTCAGGACTGTCCCCATATGACTTAATGATCTCATGAAAACTAATGAAGTTAAAATAATTTCATATTTTTTCATGAGCAAAGAGTTCCACAGGGGAAAAACCCTGAGATTCATTTTTCCATTTGTTTCAATTATTTTTATAGGCTACTGATTCTCTTAACTTTCCAACCAACAGAATGGGAAGAAGAAAAAAACAAATGCTAGTGTAAATGTGCTTGTTAATGCCATTCCTAGCTTATTTTTATTGAACCATTTCATTATTATGTGTCTTTTGTTGTGGTTTTATTCAATCTTTAAAATAGAATTGTAGAAATGACTTTGCACTTTCTAGTTTGTCTCAAATAAACACCCAGATATAAATGATATTCTCTCAGTTGGTCCTTTGTGACATAGTCTGGGCTCTCACTTGTTAAGATATGTAAGATTTACTAATAGGGCAGGTTAAAATTCTAACTCAGTAGGTCTGCACATTTAATAAGCCTTCATCCCCAGGTGAGAGAAAGCAAGTGATCCCGAAGGAGGGACACAAAGGGAAGTATCTGGCACTGCCTATAACCATGGCTGCATCCTTGTTAAAAAACAAAGAGGACAGACTTCTCAGATTAAGAGAGATGTTATCAGATTACAGTGTGAAGCAGAATGGGTCAGGGATGGAAAGAAAATACAGACACAGCTACATATGCTACTGGTGCTCCAGTAACAGCTGCTTAAAATCAATAGCTGCATTGTCAAGCAGGGTCTGAAGATACTTCTCCATGATGCAGAATCCCTACTGCAGAGACACAGTCTACTTCCTTAATGCCACCTCTTCTCTGGTGTCCACTTACACACACACACACACACACACGCGTGCGTAGGCTCAAGAGACAGTGACCTGTTAAAAGGTAATATAAAAACCTCAGTCTCCACTTTATGGTAGGCTCTCAACAGATTCCCTATTTGAGTTGAGCCCTTCCCTAATCACCCCAGAACTCTGGATTGTAGCTTCCATGCTTTTCCTTCGCATGACTGACTCTTCATTCAACTACAGTTATTTCAAGAGGACGAGAGGAAAATCATTAGATCTTTCTACATTTCAATGTAAGTATGAGAACAATCTCTTTCAAAAACATATCCAGGATTATATAGTCAATGATTCCACACTAATTGAGATTTTACCTCTGGAAATGCCATCACCAATATGTTATTAAATACAAATTAAAGTGTGCAGTTTTCCAGTGGGTCAGCATAAATGTCTTGTCTTGCATACACAGTATTTCCTTTCTCTCGCCAGTCTCTTCTCCTACCATCAGCACTATGTTGTAATGAATTCCACATATCAGTGAGAGCCACGGTATTTTGAGAACCAGTCTAGAGCTTAATGTTTCAGAAAGTTCATAAATAGTACAACATTTGAGTAAGAATTATGAGTGAAATGGATTCTCAGAGAAGTATCAATCATGTGTAACTTGCAAGTTAATATTTCCATAGTCTGACATGTTTCAAGTGTATGATAAGCTTGTACAGGGAGAAAATGAGGGTGGGGATTTTCCCAAAAATTGGTTATCACTCACTGAATTTTTTCAATGGTTTAATATTTGCTTAGAGTTTTACAGACCATTCATTGTGTTCTGTTAAAAATATTCATTAATAAATGATGCTTAAGGATAGTAGGTTTTAACACAGTCAGTTTTCTGAGCAGTGATAAAATTGTCTTAAGTAATAGCATTCATCATTTTCAACTCACTGAAAACTAATGGTTTTAGTGAATGAATTATAAGTTTCACTGACCAATTTGCTTCATTTAAGGAAGAATCTAAGTACTAGCACAAAGCCCTGTGGAGCAAAACTTCAAAGAAATACAGAATGGGCAAAAAAGGATTACACAAACAGACAATGAACTAATACTCAGGCACACAAAGTGGAATTCAACGAATACTAAAACTCTTAGGTGTGGAAACAATTGGCTCCAAATAGAATGAAGCAGAAATGGACTCTTTTTCTTAGGCCATTTTAAAAACACTTCTATGGTATTAATTACCCTTGCAAATTCCACCAAGTCAAATAAACAGTTAGGAACCAGCAACTGACAACATTTATACATTTCTGGAGTACCATTTAGGGAACATAAATGGAGCCTAATATGACATTTTAATATGCTGTAAACTATTATTTTATGCAGGAATCTCCCCTTTGATGCTTGCCATAGTCTAGTCATTTATGTACACAATAATAATTTACTTTTAGTGACTATGGCTTTTTCTCATCCCCATCTTCATTCCATAGACTGATTTAATGTCAGTGAATACCATGAGGCTGTAAGGTCACTATCCTAGAGTTCCAGGAGAACTTCAGAGCTGAAACAGAAAGTTGCTAGCATTTAGTGACAAGGTCAACTTCCAGCTGATTGTGGTGGGAGGAATCCTGGACTTTGGAGTCAGAAATTTTGAGTTCAAATCCAGGTTCTTCTGATTTCTACGTGTGCAATCTTGAGCAAATCACACCACTCTCCTACCCCGTTTCCTCACTGTGAAGTAATGATGGTAACTCCTAGCCTGTAGAATTAAATATGACATTATATGCAAAATATTTGTGCTTGTGTAGCACTTGACATAAAGCAAGTACTCATAATTGTGGCCTAAATCTAAATGTTGCAGAGATTCCAGAACCTTTCACTTAATTTCTACTCTCAATCGAATGGAAGAATTCATGTAGACACAACCATAGAGAGCACCACTCCTCCACTGCATACACAGCTTTAGTAAATGTTCTATTTGTTACACATTGGGGGTCTGCAAAGACGTGGCATGTATTTGATGTGCAGGACGCTTATTGCTAGGAGAAGTAATTTCATAAATGTTACTGATTTGAATAACAATAATAACAAACACAATGTGCAAGGCACTGTTCTAAATGTATTACCTGCATTAATTTATTTAACCCACACAGTAAGTTCACAAAAGTAAAGAATTAATTTATTTTCTGTGTCGAAAGATGCAACCAATAAAAATAATAGAATCCCTTATGTCATAAAAATGCTTCTACAATAATCAGAAACCTGATTTTGTGCAGCTGTTCTTTTTGCATCCTCTTCAGCTGCAGTTTGTTTTAAGAATACGGGAATCATGCCAAATCCAGGATGCAGAGTTCCACAGAAATGGTCCAGGTGGCCAACTGTTTAAAGTAGGTGCATACAGTTAGAACTATAAGCTTCTCAGCTAAGGAAGAGGAAAGATCAACCTAATTTAATCACAATATATTAATCAAAACAACTTTTCCATAAATAATTGGAAATTAAAAAGGAAAAAAGAAAATTTCCTTCCTTTCAGTTTTTACTCTTTCTTGATTTTATGTATACTGCTAATACAGGACTTTTTTTTTACATTGATGACTGAAATAGTAATTTCTTGAATTCTGTCAGATGGCTGAAAATATTAAGAAGATTTCAGTCTAAGATATCAGAGAAAGAGACAGAACAAAGACAGGCTCATGTTGACAGCATTTAGTGGCATTCAGCGATATTTTCACCCTCTAAGTAACTGTGATTCTTATCATTCTTTCTTCCCCACTAAACTTGCAGCTCTTATATAAATGTTTCCTGATATTCAAAATTTTTTGTTTTAACTATAAAGTTTTTAAATATATTATTAAATAATATTCCAGCAAACAGCAGCATTTCCTGTATTTGTACATTTTGAAACATAATGAAACAAGAACTTCATAACAGAAATAAGACATTAACCAAACATACAATGATTTTATAGATCAACAAATTTTGAAAGGCTTATATATTAAATTTTCCAATATGATAACAAGACAATGCTTCTTTCTCTCATAATACTCCTTGTTTCTTCATATCAAAATTTTCAGTGCATGATTATTTTACTTTCAAAAGTGTGAGGTTCATTTTTGTTTTCTTTTTAATTGTAATAACTTAATACAAATTCAATAACTCTGTAACTATGTTGCCACTGCCTACATTTCCACATAAATTGGATTCTCTTTCATTACATAATTAATTTTTAGAAGGGAAATTGTGTTTCCACATCTTGAAGTTTATCCATTATTGCTAAGAATATTTTGCATCCCTGGAGTTTTAAATCATTTTAGTTAAATATTGTTTTAATTTAGAATGAAGCAATTTTTAGTTGTTTAAGTTACTCTACATTTATATAATATATAAATCTACAGTTACAATTTATTTGAAATATATAATCAAGAGTTTAAAGGTTAAGCTAAATAAGATAAAACTGAGTCATATTCTACCTTGCTACATTTGGACATGCAATTGTCTTTAAAGCCCTGAATTGTAAAAAATGATTAAGATTACCCTGATTTAAAAATGGATAATACTGAAGCATGAAGGAAAAATGTTTAGGCAGAGGAAAATGGGGTGGGGTAGTGGCACTAACTACTGGCTCTGCAAAGGTCCAATGACGAGAGCTTGGGGAAAGAAAACATGACCCCAAACAGAGTGACTGAAAGTATTTCTGGATTATCAAAGAAAAGAGTTCAAGTTTCAGAGAAACAAATGAAAGATTAGGGAAGAGGTAAACAAAAGCAGACTTTGAGACACTCTGTAACCATTCAAGGACATTGAACTTCATCCCAAATCAGTGATTCTCAAGCTTGAGTGTGCATCAAAATCAACTGAAAAGGTCTGTTAAGGCAGTGCGGGTACCCACCTCCAGAGTTCCTGATACAGTAGGTTTTGGGTGGGGGCAGAGTATCTGCAGGTTTAATTGATTCCCAGGAAATGTTAATGCTGTTGATTCAAAGACTGCACTTTGAGAAACTGTTCTAAGAGAAAACTCTGAAGAACTTTCAAGAGGGGAGAGACTTACTCTTTCGAAAACTCTCTTTTGCTGTTGAGTAGAAAATAGATTCAAGAGGAGAAAATGTGGAGGATGCAAAGAAGCAGTTTCTATAGTAAAGACAAGACAGCAGAGAAGGAAAAAAGCAGAGCCTAGAACTCTTGACAGGTGGATGTCACAGATTGTTCTCAAGGTTCTGGCTTGAACACCTGAGTGAATGATTGACATTATCTGCAATAGCACTGGCAAAGGGACCACTTCCAGGGAGAGGACAGTGTGGGACATGTAAAGGTTGAGTGCTAGGGGTATTCTGGTAAGGGTTTCACACCTGTTCTCTGTGGGGAGAGGAAAGCCCTGGTTTGTAGACCTTGCTAATTTACATGGGGTAAACCCTCCCTCTGTGGCCACTGTGATGTGGCAGAAGAGGGAAGAGATGTGTAGTAACATACCATTATGTAGCATTCCCACCACAAAAATACAAAGCCAAATTCTGGATAGGTGTGCTGCATAGGAGTTGTGGGTAGACTTAAGAGCATAGTAAGTCACAGATACAATGGTAATTTTCAGTAAATAAGCAAACCACAGGCAAGGGTCTGTTTGTGACACCAGATCACAGTCTAGGTGAGCCCATGAGTGGTAGGAGCATCAGTCTCAAAAGATGTGCAAGGAGAGGTGTGGACAGGGGCAGTCCTCAAAGAAAAGGATGTCACAATGGATATAGAGGAGATCAGTTATCAGATAGCAGGCTCTTGGCAACCCATTATGGTTCAAGGCCAGTATTCTTCTCTCCCTTGAAAAGCAGTAGCTAGAATTATGCAGTGACTTAGTATCAAGGAATAGAGATATTAGCTCATCTAAACAAGAGCTATGGTATGAGGCAGAAGCTGAAGTAAGATAAGGAGGTCATTCAATAAATATGGTTTTAAGAAAAGTTGAAAACCTAGTTGCCCAGATTGTTGTTCAAGGGATATCACCAGCAAGGACAAAAATGCCCGGCTGGATAACACTGGTATGAACCCAGGCATTGGATCAGGATGGACCCTAGGGTCTAAGATATTTAGGAGAGGATATGCTTTCCAGGTAAGGCTAAAAGAGGTTTTTAGAGGCTGAGAATCAAGCAGAATGAAATAATTTTACAGCTCATTTAGACTAGTCCATCTTGATTATCCTGCAGAACATCTCGTCCTCATGTATTATCACTGTTCATGGGCAAACAGTTCTTACTCCTAGGACAGAGAAGAAATGTGCTGTATTTAAATGCAGTTTTGTTGTGTGTTGCTTATGCTCACTGGTTAGTAGATTTCATGTATAACGAAAATATAATAAATCATAGGCACCCTCAAGTCCTAAATACAAAGAGAGAGAGTTTGAGTGTCCTAATGTTTTTGAAACTATTTATTTGAGTAGTCAAAAACCATCAGTCTACCTTGTAGATGTCATAGTAAATAAATTCAATGAATCAACTGCAAATTTATCTGAATTGATAGGAAGGAGGAAGCAAGACAATGTTGTTTTCCATATATTGCACTCTTTTAGACTATTTTGCATGAAAATCCTGTACACTCAATTAAAAAGAATAAAAAATATCTTGGTCTAGTTCTTGTTCTGAAACAAACATTTTCATTTCCTATTATTTGGATATTTATTGCACTTACATCAGTCCAAATTAATTTGTTTTAAAGCAATAGGAAATTTCAAAAAACAACTTTATATATTTCCATTAAGAAAAAACTAATAGAAGGAGATGTCTATCTAAAATAACATAAAAGACTCAAGGATTTCAGAATGCTGCCGTAAGCAGAGAAAAAAATGTTTTGTTTTCCCTAGCACCTATTTTCTTTTTTTCTTTCTTTCTCTTTCTCTTTCTTTCTTTCTTTCTTTCTTTTTCTTTCTTTCTTTCTTTCTTTCTTTTTCTTTCTTTCTCTCTCTCTCTTTCTTCCTTCTTTCCTTCCTTCCTTCCTTCCTTCCTTCCTTCCTTCCTTTCTTTTCTAATTTTTAATTTCTGGGGTACATGTGCAGGATGTGCACATTTGTTACATAGGTAAACATGTGCCATGGTGGTTTGCTGCACCTATCAACCCATCACTTAAGTATTAAGCCCAACATGCATTAGCTATTTTTCCTGATACTCTACCTCCCTCTGCCACCCCCTTCCGCGGAGAGGCCCCAGTATGTGTTGTTCCCCTCACTGTGTCCGCGTGTTCTCATTGTTCAGCTCCCACTTTTGAGTGAGAACATGTGGTGTTTCATCTTCTGTTCCTGCATTACTAGCACTTATTTTCTAGCACCCTTTGTTGTTTTTACCTAATTTTGGAGACCGTTTCTTTAAAAAGAAAAAAAAATCAGTTATTCCATTTGGTTTCTATAGTAACAAAAACTAATTTCTGGGTTTCTTCATGAGCCATGATCATGTTGAAACCAAAGAGCACTCATGGGTCTTGCAAAATTCATAAAGTCCTGAACAAATAGGACTGCCATCTTCTGGCATTTGTCTGAAATGACTGATAATTGTACTAATTCTGCATTGTAATCATAAGATTTTTATCCTCACTTTTCACCTGCTATTTTTTAACAAAGCATGACATAGTACATGCTCAGACAGTTCTTGGGTGATTTCATCAACTTGCAAATAAGCCATTCGTCCCAAAGGGAACATGCAGAAGTGAGGATATCTTAATACAAATGTTTATTCCAGAAAGCTGGAAGTAAATGCATGGGGTACTGAAAGGATCAAAATCTTTCTGCTTCTTTCAAGGGGTTATTTAATCCTTTTAGAATCAAAACAATTCAAAGCATGCGTTGTGCAGTTCAAGGGAGATTTCACTAGTGATTACTATTACAGTGTTTTTCTCTTATAGGAAAGAACAGAAATAGGACTAATGGAAGAGGGCATATAGGATCTGGAGACTTCCTCCCACCCTTTACAGCTGACAGCAGTGAGTTATGAGGTGTTACAGAGTAAAACAGAGTTACCGTAAGAGCTGTCCAAATAACTTATGGCCTTGAATCACAACACCATCTTCAGAACATAATTCATGCCACAAGTGAATGTTCAGTAATATGGATTTTCTCCAAAACACCATATTTAACAGGCAACATCATTGAGAGGTGAATTTAATGGCAGAGTGAATTATTTAATAGAATTGAACTATACTCTAACATTGAACAAGAGCTGATTAAAATGTATGCATAGTTGATAAAGAAACTTAAATACTGGATGTGAATAGCAAATAGTAATCAGAATAAAATTTTAAGATCCTAGCCAAATCAAAGATTCAAAAGAGTTAACATTAATACAATTAGAGTTTTGACATATTTCAACACTATCTCGTTATTACAGACATAATAGTACATTAAATTTTAAATGTATAATGCAATGTTTATTCTACCAGAATAGTTTATTGTAGCAATATCTATTCATTACAAAATTAGGCACTAATTACTAATTAGGCAATAAATAATTACTTGAATAAATGAAAGGTTTTGTGAAAACGATAATTTATAAATTAAAGGCTATGTGTAGCCTGTCTCCAAAAGTGAGCTAGAATCTGCTCAATAATTGATTAACTGAAATAACTATGTAACATTATAATATGCAAGGATAGTAGTAATATATCATTATTGATTCTATTTCAACACTATTACTACTATTTGTCTCAAATCTGAAAAAGACCAAAATGGATCTTTAAAGCATTCTTCACAGATTATTGCCTCCACAAGAGGAGAGTTGGAATATTATAGAGTTGGAATATTATAATCAACCATTGATCTTGGCTGTATGATCAGTGTGGCATTCTGTCCTAGTATAAGTCCCCAACTCTGATCCATTGTTAAGTGTATCTGGTTTGTTTGCCCTCCATGTCTAAAGATATTTCTCTGCAATTGGTGATGTTACTATATTTCTCTGCACTCTGTTGATTTCAGGTTTCTCTTTCTCTGAAATTTGAGAATTGGTCAGTGTCCTTGCTCTCTTTCCAGCTGAAGTAATTTTCCACCTCACAGACTTTCTCAATAAAAGAGTTAATTGTACCAGCCATAAATTTTATAGACAAGCAATGATTAAAGTAAAAAATAAGCACCTAGTAAAATTCTATATATCATATTGAATATTCTCTGTGTTCAATTTTTTGCTAAATTATCATTTGCATTCACCATCTTCTTTCAATTCTAACTCCAATACCCTAGTTCAGGTTCTCCCAGCTTTCATCTGTATTGTTCCAGGCAGTAATCTCTAACTCATTTACCTCACAACTTCTTCCCTCTACAAACCATTGTACATACTACTTTCATAGTAGTCACCTAAAGAAACAACTCTGATTAAGTCAACAATTGTACTTAGCTTGCAGCACAGAACCTTGTCTTAGTGTCCCTTTCAAAGCACTCAGTCTGACATCAACTTACCTTCTAAGTCCTATTTCCTCAATTCTACTTGGGAAGTCTATGCTCCCACCAAAATGGACTCATCACCATTCCCAAGACATGAAAATTATATAATATTCCTTCCTTCATCCCATATCTCCACTTATTAAATTCTAACTATCCTTCAAGGCCCTACTTAAATGCAACCAGCTCTTTATGCCTCTTCTAGTCACTCAGCATGAGGGAACACTCGATTCCTGCCTCTCTCATTTTTTGTACATTTGTTGAGATTTCTTTTCTTTTTTTTTTAATTATACTTTAAGTTCTAGGGTACATGTGCACAACGTGCAGGTTTGTTACATATGTATACATGTGCCATGTTGGTGTGCTGCACCCATTAACTTGTCATTTACATTAGGTATACCTCCTAATGCTATGCCTCCCCCCTCCCCCCACCCAGTGTGTGATGTTCCCCTTCCTCTGTCCAAGTGTTCTCATTATTCAATTCCCACCTGTAAGTGAGAACATGCGGCATTTGGTTTTCTGTTCTTGCACCAGTTTGCTGAAAATGATGGTTTCCAGCTGCATCCATGTTCCTACAAAGGACATGAACTCATCCTGTTTTATGGCTGCATAGTATTCCATGGTATATATGTGCCACATTTTCTTAATCCAGTTTGTCATTGATGGATATCTGGGTTGGTTCCAAGTCTTTGCTATTGTGAATAGTGCCTGAATAAACATATGTGTGCATGTGTCTTTATAGTAGCATGATTTATAATACTTTGGGTATATACCCGTAATGGGATGACTGGATCAAATAGTATTTCTAGTTCTAGATCCTTGAGCAATCGTCACACTGTCTTCCACAATAGTTGAACTAGTTTACACTCCCACCAACAGTGTATTTCTCCACATCCCCTCCAGCACCTGTTGTTTCCTGACTTTTTAATGATTGCCATTCTAACTGGTGTGAGATGGTATCTCATTGTGGTTTTGATTTGCATTTCTCTGATGGCCAGTGATGATGGGTATTTCTTCATGTGCCTGTTGGCTGCATAAATGTCTTCTCTTGAGAACTGTCTGTTCATATCCTTTGCCCACTTTTTGATGGGGTTGTTTGGTTTTTTATTGTAAATTTGTTTCAGTTCTTCGTAGGTTCTGGATATTAGCCCTTTGTCAGATGAGTAGATTGCAAAAATTTTCTCCCATTCTGTAGGTTGCCTGTTCACTCTGATGGTAGTCTCTTTGTCTGTGCAGAAGCTCTTTAGTTTAATTAGATTCCATTTGTCAATTTTGGCTTTTGTTGCCATTGCTTTTGGTGTTTCAGACATGAAGTCCTTGCCCATGCCTATGTCCAGAATGGTATTGCCTAGGTTTTCTTCTAGAGTTTTATGGTTTTAGGTCTAACATTTAAGTCTTTAATCCATCTTGAATTAATTTTTGTGTAAAGTGTAAGGAAGCAATCCAATTTCAGCTTTCTACATATGACTAGCTAGTTTTCCCAGCACCATTTATTAAATAGGGAATCTTTTCCCCATTTCTTGTTTTTGTCAGGTTTGTCAAAGATCAGATGGTTGTAGATGTGTGGTATTATTACTGAGGGCTCTGTTCTGTTCCATTGGTCTATATCTCTGTTTTGGTACCAGTACCCTACTATTTTAGTTACTGTAGCCTTGTAGTATAGTTTGAAGTCAGGTAGTGTGATGTCTCCAGCTTTGTTCTTTTTGCTTAGAATTGTCTTGGCAATGCAGGCTCTTTTTTGGTTCCATATGAACTTTAAAGTAGTTTTTTCCAATTCTGTGAAGAAAGTCATTGGTAGCTTAATGGGGATGGCATTGAATCTATAAATTACTTTGGGCAGTATGGCCATTTTCACGATATTGATTCTCCCTATCCATGAGCATGGTATGTTCTTCCATTTGTTTGTGTCCTCTTTTATTTCATTGAGCAGTGGTTTGTAGTTCTCCTTGAAGAAGTACTCCAAATCTCTTGTAAGTTGAATTCCTAGGTATTTTATTCTCTTTGAAGCAATTGTGAATGGGAGTTCACTCATGATTTGGCTCTCTGTTTGTTTTTGGTGTATAAGAATGCTTGTGATATTTGCACATTGATTTTCTATCCTTAGACTTTACTGAAGTTGCATATCAGCTTAAGGAGATTTTGGGCTGAGATGATAGGGCTTTCTAAATATACAATCACATCATCTGCAAACAGAGACAATTTGACTTCCTCTTTTCCTAATTGAATATCCTTCATTTCTTTCTCTTGCCTGATTGCCCTGGCCAGAACTTCCAACACTATGTTGAATAGGAGTGCTGAGAGAGGACATCCCTGTCTTGTGCCAGTTTTCAATGGGAATGCTTCCAGTTTTTGCCCATTCAGTATAATATTGGCTATGGGTTTGTCATAAATAGCTCTTATTCTATTTAGATATGTTCCATCAATATTAAATTTATTGAGAGTTTTTAGTATGAAGGGCTGTTGAATTTTGTCAAAGGACTTTTCTGCATCTATTAAGATAGTCATGTGGTTTTGGTCTTTGGTTCTGTTTATATGCTGGATTATGTTTATTGATTCGTGTATGTTGAACCAGCCTTGCATCCCAGGGATGAAGCCCACTTGATTATGGTGGGTAAGCTTTTTGATGTGCTGCTAGGTTCGGTTTGCCAGTATTTTACTGAGGATTTTTGCACTGATGTTCATCAGGGGTATTGAACTAAAATTCTCTTTTTGTGTGTGTCTCTGCCAGGCTATAGTATCAGGATGATGTTGGCCTTGTAAAATGAGTTAGGGAGGATTCCCTCTTTTTCTATTGATTGGAACAGTTTCAGAAGGAATGGTACCAGCTCCTCCTTGTACCTCTGGTAGAATTTGGCTGTGAATCTTTCTGGTCCTGGACTTTTCTTGGTTGGTAGGCTATTAACTATTGCCTCAATTTCAGAACGTGCTATTGGTCTATTCAGGGATGCAACTTCTTCCTGGTTTAGTCTTGGGAGGGTGTATTTGTCCAGGAATTTATCCATTTCTTCTGGGATTTCTAGTTTATTTGCATAGAGGTATTTATTGTATTCTCTGAAGGTAGTTTTTATTTCTGTGGGGTCGGTGGTGATATGCCCTTTATCATTTTTTATCGCATCTATTTGATTCTTCTCTTTTTTCTTCTTTATTAGTCTTGCTAGTGGTCTATCAATTTTGTTGATCTTTTCAAAAAACCACCTCCTGGATTCATTGATTTTTTGAAGGGTTTTTTGTGTCTCTATCTCCTTCAGTTCTGCTGTGATCTTAGTTATTTCTTGCCTTCTGCTAGCTTTTGAATGTGTTTGCTCTTGCTTCTCTAGTTGTTTTAATTGTGGTGTTAGGGTGTCAATTTAAGATATTTCCTGCTTTCTCTTGTGGGCGTTTAGTGCTATAAATTTCCCTCTACACACTGCTTTAAATGTGTCCCAGAGATTCTGGTATGTTGTGTCTTTGTTCTCATTGGTTTCAAGGAATATCTTTATTTCTGCCTTTATTTCATTATGTACCCAGTAGTCACTCAGGAGCAGGTTGTTCAGTTTCCATGTAGTTGAGTGGTTTTGAGTGAATTTCTTAATCTTGAGTTCCAGTTTGATTGCACTGTGGTCTGAGATACAGTTTGTTATAATGTATGTTCTTTTGCATTTGCTGAGGAGTGCTTTACTTCCAACTATGTGGTCAATTTTGGAATAAGTGTGAGATGATGCTGAGAAGAATGTATATTCTGTTGATTTGGGGTGGAGAGTTCGGTAGATGTCTATTAGGTCCTCTTGGTGCAGAGTTGACTTCGATTCCTGGATAGCCTTGTTAATCTTCTGTCTCATTGATCTGTCTAATATTGATAGTGGGGTGTTAAAGTCTCCCATTATTATTGTATGGGAGTCTAAGTCTCTTTGTAGGTCTCTAAAGACTTGCTTTATGAATCTGGGTGCTCCTGTATTGGGTGCATATATATTTAGGATAGTTTACTCTTCTTGTTGAATTGATCCCTTTACCATTATGTAATGGCCTTCTTTGTCTCTTTTGATCTTTGTTGGTTTAAAGTCTGTTTTATCAGAGACTAGGATTGCAACACCCATCTTTTTTTGTTTTCCATTTGCTTGGTAGATCTTCCTCCATCCCTTTATTTTGAGCCTATATGTGTCTCTGCACATGAGATGGGTCTCCTGAATACAGCACACTGATGGGTCTTGATTCTTTATCCAATTTGTCAGTCTATGACTTTTAATTGGAGCAGTTAGCTCATTTACATTTAAGGTTAATATTAATGTGTGTGAATTTGATCCTGTCATTATGATGTTAGCTAGTTATTTTGCTCATTAGTTGATGCAGTTTCTTCCTAGCATTGATGGTCTTTACATTTTGGCATGTTTTTGCAGTGGCTGGTACCAGTTGTTCCTTTCCATGTTTAGTGCTTCCTTTAGGAGCTCTTGTAGGGCAGGCCTGGTGGTGACAAAATCTCTCACCATTTGCTTATCTGTAAAGGATTTTATTTCTCCTTCACTTATGAAGCTTAGTTTGGCTGGATATGAAATTCTGGTTAAAAATTATTTTCTTTAAGAATGTTGAATATTGGCCCCTACTCTGTTCTGGCTTGTAGGGTTTCTGCTGAGAGATCCACTGTTAGTCTGATGGGCTTCCCTTTGTGAGTAACCCAACCTTTCTCTCTGGCTGCCCTTAACATTTTTTCCTGCATTTCAACTTTGGTGAATCTGACACTTATGTGTCTTGGAGTTGCTCTTCTCAAGGAGTATCTTTGTGGCACTCTCTGTATTTCCTGAATTTGAATGCTAGGTTGGGGAAGTTTTCCTGCATAATATCCTGAAGAGTGTTTTCCAACTTGGTTCCATTCTCTCCGTCACTTTCAGGTACACCAATGAGATGTAGATTTGGTCTTTTCACATAGTCCCATATTTCTTCGAGGCTTTGTTCACTTCTTTTTACTCTTTTTTTCTAAACTTCTCTTCTCACTTCATTTCATTCATTTGATCTTCAATCACTAAATACCCTTTCTTCTAGTTGATCGAGTTGGTTACTGAAACTTGTGCATTTGTCACGTAGTTCTCGTGCCATGGTTTTCAGCTCTGTCAGGTCATTTGAGGACTTCTCTACATTGGTTATTCCTTTCAGCCATTCATCAAATCCTTTTTCAAGGTTTTTAGCTTATTTGCGATGGGTTCGAACTTTCTCCTTTAGCTCAGAGCAGTTTGATTGTTGGAGCCTTCTTCTCTCAACTCATCAAATTATCCATCCAGCTTTCTTCTGTTGCTGGCAAGCAGCTGTGTTCCTTTGGAGAGGGAGAGGTGCTCTGATTTTTAGAATTTTCAGCTTTTCTGCTCTGTTTTTTCCCCATCTTTGTGGTTTTATCTACCTTTGGTCTTTGATGATGGTGATGTACAGATGGGGTTTTGGTGTTGATGTCCTTTCTGTTTGTTAGTTTTCCTTCTAACAGTCAGGACCCTCAGCTGCAGGTCTGTTGGAGTTTGCTGGAGGTCCACTCCAGACCCTGTTTGTCTGGGTATCAGCAGTGGAGGCTGCAGAAGAGTGAATATTGCTGAACAGCAAATGTTGCTGCCTGATTGTTCCTCTGTAAGTTTCATCTAAAAGGGGTACCCAGCTGTGTGAGGTGTCAGTCTGACCCTACGGGAGGGTGCCTCCCAGTTAGACTGCTTGGGGGTCAGGGACCCACATGGGGAGGCTGTCCATTCTCAGGTCTCAAACTCTGTGCTGAGAGAACCACTTCTGCCTGCAAAGTCATCAGACAGGGACATTTAAATCTGCAGAGGTTTCTGCTATCTTTTGTTTGGCTATGCCCTGTCCCTAGAGGTGGAGTCTACAGAGCCAGGCAGACCTCCTTGAGCTGTGGTGGGCTCCACACAGTTCAAGCTTCCTGGCTGCTTTGTTTACCTACTCAAGCCTCCGCAATGGCGGATGCCCCTCCCCCAGTCTCGCTGCCGCCTTGCAATTTGATCTCAGACTGCTGTGCTAGCAATGAGGGAGGCCCCATGGGTGTGGGACCCTCCGAGCCAGGCACAGAATATAATCTCCTGGTGTGCCATTTGCTAAGACCCTTGGAAAAGCACAGTATTAGGGTGGGAGTGACCTGATTTTCCAGGTGCCGTGTGTCACAGTTTCACTTGGCTAGGAAAGGGAATTCCCTTACTCCTTGCGCTTTCTGGGAGAGGCAATGCCTCGCCCTGCTTTGGTTCTCACTCAGTGGGCTGCACCAACTGTCTGACACACTCCAATGAGATGAATCCCGTACCTCAGTTGGAAATGCAGAAATCACCCATCTTCCGTGTCACTCACGCTGGGAGCTGTAGCCTGGATATGTTCCTATTCACTCATCTTGGAACCGCACTGATCTTTCTTGAGATTTCTAACACATTTCTCAAAATACTACAATTCTGTGTTTAATTCAACTCAGCTACCAAATTTATTTTATTTACCCTTTCATTCACAAATTCTATAAACACTTGAGCAGCTATTAAATCTCAGTCCCCATATCAGGCACTGGTGATAGAGATATGCACATGCTAGAACAGATTTGTTCTCACATGGAACTCACATTGTAGAGGAAAACAGACCATAAACAAGGTAATAAATAAACAAAAAGCCTAGATACTGAGACAAGTTTTTAAAGGAAATAAACTTGCTTATATAAATGTGAAAGATTCTTTTACCTTGGGCAGAAGAGATGATACATCTGAGACTTGAAAAGTGAGGATTAAAAGTGGAGGATGGCTCTGGATTAGATGCTGTCAGAAAGTAAAAGTAATTGTATGATTGAGTATGTTAATAAACTGGACCCAGAAGGGGATGTGGAGCAAGATGGTGGAATAAAAAGCCCCACTCCAAATCCTTCCCTCTACAAGGACACCAAATTAACAGTTATTTACACAGAAAAAAAAAAAAAAAAACTCCTTTATAAGAACCAAAAATCAGGTGAACACTCATAGTACCTGGTTTAAACTTCAGATTGCTGAAAAAATGCACTGAAGAGATAGAAAAAAACAGTATTGAATCACCAACACCACTTCTCACCGTGGTGACATGGTGCAGAGAGCCTCTCTGGGTGCTGCGGAATGGAGAGCACACGAATTACAAATCACTGAAGGAAGATCAGACCAAACTCAACTGATGCAAGCCCATGGAGGGCGCATTTAAATCAGTCCTAGCCAGGGTGAATTGCCAATCTCAGTGGTCCGAACTTGAGTGCTCACAAATGTCACTACTCAGGGCCAAAAGGCTTTAGGTCTCTAAGTAAACTTGAAAGGTAATCTAGACTATATGGACCAGAACTCTTCAGCAAGTCCTACTGCTTAACTAAACCCAGAGACAGTGAACTGAGAAGGCAAGAAAAGTACACTAGCTGGGGAGGCTAAAGGAGAGCTGGCATCAACCCTCCCTAGCCCCAGGCTGCACAGTTCATGACTCCAAAAGAGACCTCTTCCCTCCACTTGAGGAGAGGAGAGGGAAGAGTGAGAAGAACTTTGCTTTGGATACCAGCTCAGCCACAACAGGATAGGGCAACAGTTAGAGTCATAAGGCCCCTTTGCAGGCCGTAGGTCCCAGATGACACTTTAGGCATGCCCTGGGCCAGAAAGGAACCCATTGCTTTAAAGCAAAGGACTCAGTGCTTCCATAATTCATCACCTGCTAACTGAAGAGCCCTTGGTCCCTGAATACCAGCAATGATAACCAGGTACTGCATCCTGGGCATTGGTGAACCTCTGAGACTTGCTGGCTTCAGGTGACACTCAGCACATTGCCAGCTGTGGTGGCTACAAGGCAAAACTCCTTCTGCTTAAGAAAAGCAGAAGGAAAGAAGAGGAGATTGGTTTTGTACCTTAGGTATCAACAATCCCACTGGAGTATAGAGCACCAAGTGGGCTCTTGGGGTCCCTGATTCCAGAACTTGACATTGGGTGGTTTTTCTGTACCTACCCTGGGCCAGAGAGAGGCGCTGCCCTGAAAGATGAGTCCCAGGCCAGGCAGTACTCACAACAAGCTGACTTAAAAGACCTTGGGCCTTAAGAGAACATTTGTGATAGTCTGGCAGTACTCTCAAGGCAAGGTAGCAGCTGTGGGGTAAGTCTTCTCTGCATTTGAAAGGGGTGGGAAGAGTGGGAAGGACTGCATCTTCTGGCTTCAGTGCCAGCTCAGCCACAGTATAATAGAATACCAGGCACACTTCTAAGGTTTTTAACTGTAGTACCAGACTCCCAAGTGGCACTCTGAGCCCACTCAGGGCCTGGGGAATCATGCCACTGAGAAGGGAAGGACACGCAACTGGTTGGCTTTGCTACCTGCTGATTGTAGAGCCCAGGGCTTTGAGTAAACATAGGCATTAACCAGGGAGTGATTACAGCAGGCCTTGGGTGAGACCCAGCAGTGTCCTGGCTTCAGTCTATCCCAGTGCAGTTGTAGTGGTGGTGGTCAAGGGGTATATGTGACACTCATCCTCCACCTTTAGAGGCTCAGAACAGAGACAGAGATTTTGTATGTTTGGGAGAAAATAAGAGATGAGAACAAAAGTCTCTGCCTGGTAATTCAGAGAATTCTCCTGGATCTTGCCCAAGACCATCAAGGTGGTACCTCTAGGAGTCTGCAAGAACCAAAGTGTTATTGTGTTTGCAGTACCACCTAAACCAGAAAAAAGTTAGCTCATAATACCCAAGTGCTTTCAAATATCTGGAAGACCTTCCCAAAAAGGACAGCAATAAATAAGCCCAGAGAGTGAATACTACAGTAAATACCTAACTCTTCAATGCCCAGATACTAAAGAACATCTACTAGCATCAACACCATCAAGGAAAACATGGCCTCACCAAATGAACTACACAAGGCCCCAGGGATCAATCTTGGAGAAACAGAGTTATGTGCCCTTTCAGACAGAGAATTCAAAATAGCTGTGTTGAGAAAATGCAAAGAAATTCAAGAAAACACAGAAGGAATTTGAGTGCTATCAAATAATACATTTAAGGAAAAGAGATTGAAATAATTAAAAAGAATCAAGTAGAAATTCTGGAGCTGAAAAATGGAATAGGCACACTGAAGAATGCATCAGAGTCCTTTAATAGAATGGATTAAGAAAAAGAGAGAATTTATGAGCTTGAAGACAAGCTATTCAAAATACACAGTCAGAAGAGAAAAAAAAAAAATGACGCACACCCACAAGATCTACAAAATAGCATCCACAGGGCGAATCTAGGAGTTATTGGCCTTAAAGAGGAGGTAGAGAAAAAGATACGGGTAGAGTGTTTATTCAAAGGGATAACTGACAACTTCCCAAACCTAGAGAAAGATATTAATCTGCAAGTGCTAGAAGGTTATAGAACACCAAGCCAGTTTAACTCAAAGTGATTACCTCAAAGCATTTAATAATCAAATTCCCAAAGGACAAGGATAAAGAAAGAATTCTAAAAGCAGCAAGAGAAAAGAAATAAATAACATAAAATGTAGCTCTAATACATCTGACAGTAGATTTGTAGTGGAAACTTTACAGGCCAGGAGAGTGGTATGACATATTTAAAGATCGAAGGAAAATAACTTTTACCCTAATATAGTATATCTGGCAAAAATATCCTTCAAACATGAAGGAGAAATAAAGACTTTCCCAGACAAGAAAAACTGAGGGATTTCATCAATATCAGACCTGTCCTATAAGAAAGACTAAAGGAAATGCTTCGATCACAAAGAAAATGACATTAATGAGTAATAAATAATCACCTAAAAGTACAAAACTTACTGGTAATAGTAAGTACACACACAAAAAAACAGAATATTATAACACTGCAACTGTGATATGTAAACTACCCTTTTCCTAAGTAGAAAGACTAAATAATGAACCAATCAAAAATGACAACTACAACTTTTCAAGATACAGTCAGTGCAAGAATATTTCAGCAAAAACAACAAAATGTTAAAAAAACAGAGGGATGAAGTTGAGGTAAGTTTTTATTAGTTTGCATTTGATTTGTTTGTTTATGCAAATAGTGTTATTATCAAGTTAAAATAATGGATCAAAAGATAGTGTTTGCAAGCCGCATGGTAACCTCTAACCAGTAAACATACAATGGATACACAAAAAATAAAAAGCAAGAAACTAAATTATATCATCAGAGAACATCATCTTTACTAGAGGCAGACAGAAATAAAAGAAAGAACAGAAGGCCACAAAACAACCAGAAAACAAATAATAAAATGGCAGGAGTAAGTCCTTATCAATAATAACATTAAATGTAAATGGAATAAACTCTACAATCATAAACATAGAGTGGCTGAATGTATGAAAAAAACAAGACCCACTGATCTGTTGCCTACAAGAAACACACTTCACAGATAAAGACACAGATAGACTGAAAATAAAAGGATAGAAAAAGATATTTCATGCCAATGGAAACCATAAAAGAGCAGGAGTCACTATATCAGACAAAATAGATCTCAATACAAAACTTATAAAAAGAGGCAATGATGGTCACTATATAATGACAAAGAGCTCAATTCAGCAAGAGTATATAGCAATCATCAATACGTACGCACCCAACACTGGAGCATCAGTAAAGGAAATATTATTAGAGCTAAAGAGAGCAATAGGCCCTGATATAATAATAGCTGGAGACTTCAACACCTGACTTTAAGCATTGGACCGATCATCCAGAAAGAATATAAGAAATAAAAAAGATCAGGTTTAATCTGCATTATAGAGCAAATAAATCTAATGGATATTTACAGAATATTTCATTCAAGAGCTGCAGAATACACAGTCTTTTCCTCAGCACATGGATCATTCTCAAGGATACACCATATATTATGTCACAAAACAAGTCTTAAAACATTCAAAAAATTGAAATAATATCAGGCCTCTACTCTGACCACAATGGAATAAAACCAGAAATTAATAACAAGAGGAATTTTGGAAACTATACAAATACAAGAAAATTAAACAATACACTTTTGATGACTAGTCAGTCAATGAAGAAATTAAAAAGGAAATTAAAAATTTTCTTGAAACAAATGATAATGGAAACACAATATATCAAAATCTATGGGATACAGCAAAAGCAGTACTAAGAGGCAGTACTAGGCTGTAAGTGCCTACAACAAAAAAGACAGAAAACTTCAAATAAACAACTTAACAATGCATATTAAATAACTAGCAAGCTAGAGCAAACCAAGCCCAAAATTAGTAGAAAAATGAAATAATAAAGATTAGAGCAGAAATAAATAAAATTAAAATTAAAAATACAAAAGATCAATGAAACAAAAGGTTGATTTGTTTGAAAAGTTAAACAAAATTGACACACCTTTAGTCAACCAGCTAAGAAAAAAGAGAGAATATCCAAATAAGTAAAATCAGAAATGAAAAAAGAGACATTACAACAGGTACTGTAGAAATCAAAAGGATCATCAGTGGCTATTGTGAGCAACTATATGCCAATAAATTGGAAAATCTAGAAGAAACTGAAAAATGTCTAGATACATACAACCTACCAAGATTGAACCAGGAAGAAATCCAAAACCTGAACACACCAATAGCAAGTAACAAGATCAAAGCCTCCCAGTAAAGAAAAGCCATCATGATGGCTTTACTACAGAATTTTACCAAATATGTAAAGAAAAATTAATAACAGTACTACTCAACCAATTCTGGAGGGAATACTTCCAAACTCATTCTATGAGGCCAGTATTACTCGGATACCAAAGCCAGACAAAGACACATCAAATAAGAAAACTACAAGCCAATATCTCTGATGAATATTGATGCAGAAATCCTCAAAAATACCAACATATCAAATTCAATAATATAATGGAAAGATCATTCATCATGACCAAGTAGGATTTATTCCTGGGATGCAAGGATGGTTCAATATAGGCAAATCAATTAATGTAATACATCATATCAACCAAACAAAGGGTAAAAACCATATGATCATTCAACTGCTGTTGAAAAAGAATTAATGAAATTCAACATCCCTTCATGATAAAAATTCTCAAAAAACTGGAAATAGAAGGAACATAATAAAAACCGTGTATGACAGACCCAGAGCTAATGTCATACTGAATGGGGAAAAACTGAAACCCTTTCCTCTAAAATCTGGAACATGACAAGGATGCCCACTTTCACTGCTGTTATTCAACAAAGTACTGAAAGTCTCAGCTAGAGCAGCCAGACAAGAGAAATAAATAAAGGGACTTCAAAGGGAAAGAAAGAAGTCAAATTATCTTTGTTTACTTATAAGATCTTATATTTGGAAAAACCTAAAGACTATCTAAAAACTATTAGAACTGATAAACAAATTGAGAAAATTTGCAGGATACAAAATCAACATACAGAAATCAGTACCATTTCTATATGCCAACAGTAAGAAATCTGAAGAAGAAATCAAGAAAGCAATCTCATTTACTGTAGTCACACATAAAACTGAACACCTAGGAATTAAGTTAACCAAAAAAGAGAAAAACCTCTATAATGGAAATTTGAAAACATTGATGAAAGAAATTGAAATGGACAACAAAAAATGGGAAAGTATTCCATGTTTATGGATTGCAAAAATCAATATTGTTAAAATGTCCACACTCCCCAAAGCAATCTACAGATTCAAAGCAATTCCTATCAAAATACGAATGACATTATTCACAGAAATAGAAAACAATACTAAAATTTACATGTACCGACAAAAGACCCAGAATAGCCAAAGCTATCTTGAGCAAAAAGCACAAAACTGGAGGAATCTCATAACCTGACTTCAAATTATACTACAGAGCTATAGTAACCAAAACAGGATGATATTGGCATAAAAACAGACACATAGACCAAGAGAAAAAAATAGAGTATTCACAAACAAATCTGCACACCTATAGTGAACTCATTTTCAACAAAAGTGCCAAGAACATACATTGGGATAAAGATCATCTCTTCAACAAATGGTGCTGGGAAAACTGGATATTCAAATGCAGACGAATGAAACTAGACCCCTGTCTGTCACTACATACAAAAGTCAAATAAAAGTGGATTATTAAGACTTAAATCTAAGTCCTCAGAATTTAAAACTACAATCCAAAAACATTTGGGAAAATCTCTAGGACATTGGTCTGGGCAAAACATTTTTGAGTAATATGTCAAAAGCATAGGCAACCAAAGCAAAAATGGACAAATGGGATCACATCAGGTTAAAAAAACTTCGGCACAGCAAAAGAAACAATCAACAAAGTGAAGAGACAACCCACAGAATGGGAGGAAATATTTGCTTATTCCAAACTACCCATCTGGCAAGAGACTAATGACCAAAATATATAAGGAACTCAAACAACTCCAAAGGGAAAAAATCAAACCATCTGATCAAAAAATGCACAAATGATTTGGATAGACATTTCTCAAAAGAAGACATACAGATGGCAAATAGGTATATGAAAAGGTACTCACCATCATTGATTATCAGATAAATGTAAATCAAAACTACAGTGAGATATCATTTCATGCCAGTTAAAATGGCTTATATCCAAAAGACAGGCAATACCAAATGAACAAATACTGGCAAGGATGTGAAGAGAAGGGAATCCTCACACACTGTTGGCAGAAATGTAAATTAGTATAACCACTACGGAGAACAATTTGCAGGTTCCTCAAAAAACTAAAAATAGAGCTACCATATGATCCAGCAAACCCACTGCTGGGTGTATACCCAAAAATAAACACATCAGTATTTTGAAGAGATATCTGCACTCCTGTGTTTGTTGCAGCACTCTTTACAATAACTAAGATTTGGAAGCAACCTAAGTGTCCATCAACAGATGAATGGATAAAGAAAATATAGTACATATACACAATGGAGTACTATTCAGCCATAAAGAAAGAATGAGATCTTGTCATCTGCAACAACTTGTATGGAATTAGACATCATTATGTTACATGAAATAAGCCAGGGACAGAAAGACAAATATTGCATGTTCTCACTTATTTCTGGGATCTAAAAATCAGAACAATTGAACTAATGGACATAGAGTAGAATGATGGTTACCAGAGGCTGGGAAGGGTAGCAGAGTGTGGTGGGGAAGGGGAAAGGATGGTTAATGCAAACAAAAAAGAGTTAGAATGAATAAGACCTACTATTTGATAGTGCAACATGGTAACTGTAGTCAATAATAACTTAATTGTACATTTTTTAAAAGAATGTATTTAGGTTTTCTGTAACTCAAAGGATAAATGCTTGAGGAAATGGATATACCCCATTCTCCATGATGTGCTCATTTCACATTACATGCCTGTATCAAAACATCTCATGTATCCCATAAATATATGTACCTACTATGTACCCACGAAAATTAAAAATCAAAAACTAAATAAATAGATAAAAATAAACTAGAACCAGACAAACACTGTAATTGAAAAAGAAGCAGAAGCTACTCATTTTAGCCTGGATAGACGGCTTTGGAGTAATTTCTGTGGCTTCGACAATGCGCATGCTTTGTGTTCAGATATTACTACACCATGGTATTGTTTTTTCTCTGTTCATTGCAGTCACACCACTGCCTTGTCTGATGTTAATATTTTGCCAAATTGTTTATGTTCAACAGAAGAACACTGAGGTCTAGCTAAGGGCACCTCCTGCATATCAGACAATATTTTTGTCTTTCTCACAAGTTATTCTATATAGTTGCAGTGGATTTCCATAGCTTAGTTAGTTTGTTTGAATATACACAATAAGTTTTCCCCAAACCCCTGTTAGGACAACAGTGGCTGCCCCTCTTAGAGGTAGGCATATGCACCAAGCCTTAGACATAATGTTTAATCACTATTGCACAATTGACACCCAAGAAGAACTTATCAGAGTTCTTCTCAGAGACTATGTCTGGGTGAGGAAATATCTCTCATTCCTCTGATGTTTTTAACCTAGGGCTGCCTGAGATCTTGTGGACTGACACTTGAAAAAAGGATAGCAGTACATTTTTCTTAAAAGAAACAGAGATAAGAAATTAATACTAAGTTTGGAAGTAATCTATAGGCTTGGATACAGCTTTTCCTAAAGTCCTAACCCACCCTTAGATTTCCCAATCATATGAGACAATATGATTTATCAGTAAATTATTTTTAAAATTGCATTTTAATTAAATTTCTGCCATTTGTAGTCAAACACATCTAGAATAAAGTATAAATACCACATACATAAGTAAAAGTTCCCCATTCAAGAACTGAAGGTTAACTATTAACACTGGTACATAATCTATCAACCGCTCCTGGCATATATACTTTCATTTATATCTTATATTTGACCACTTCTCCCTGCATTGCCCCCACGCAGATAAAACACATTAATGATACATCATTTTCATGTGCAGTAGCAGTGGGCTCCTTCACTATTTCTTTCTACTCTATTCTCCACACAGCAGTCAAAATAATCTTTAATAAATATAAATAATAAAAATCCATTGGCTTGGTTAAAATTCTTCAAAACTTCCAATTTCACCTCAAATGGATTCCAAAGTCTGTCATGACCAAATCACTCTTCACCTCCAAAACCTCATTTCTTTTTACCCTTCACCTCATCCACTCTGCCTCAGCCACCCTGGATTCCTTTTGACCCATCAAATATATACTAGTGTTTTTTGCCATCAAGACTTTATATGAACGAATTCTTCTGCCTGGAACATTTTCCTAGCTACTACAGTTCCCTCATCCCCATCTCTATCTCCCTAGGAATCAGTCAGATCTCCTAAAGGTGCAAGTGATGTGTAAAGCAATATCGATAATAAAAGGGTTTTCAAAACAGCCATACTGTAAGACTTCTCATGCTTCCTCTCAATTTAAACATCAGCATTTTTCCCATCCCCACTCCCACATTGTCACTCTCTTTCACAGCAACAGCACTCTATTTTTGTTTAAAAAAAGCACCTGTCTCACCTTATAATTATAAATGATATTTTGGGAATTTTTTGGTAATAGTATCTCTCCCACACTTATTTATAAGGTCTGTGAAGACTGGACACTTCAGCTATTTGACATTTGTTTCTGTCTATATTTCTTGCGTAGCGCTCCAGTTTCCATTTAGTATAGAAATTCTTAATATGTTTGCCAGGGTGTGTTGCTGACAGCTAAAGATTCTCTTACCAAGTCTATTTTTTTCACACCATATACCCAAACTTAATAGAGCACCTATTGTAGACTTTTTGTTCCATAATATTTTGCTGTTTCTTATAGAAAGTGTAAATCTAAGAGTTGTTGCTATAATACTTCACCAAAAAAACCTAGAAAAGTAATCAAATAAACATAGTTGAAGACAGACTCTATGAACAAGTCCAGGCAAAGAAACTCATTATAATACATTTTTATCTGAGGCAGAGAGAGATTTTGAAATCCAGGAAACTAGTGATTTTGCATCTGGTCAGGACTTTTATCATCTGGAGATTTTGAGATTAAAATCAACATGATCAAATATAAGGTCTATAAAGTAGACCACTGTGCAGAGTAACAGCTGGTTTTCAAGAATTTCACAGGCTTAAATTGTATGGTTTGTACATGTTTTCCTTACTACTTGAGTCTCCTGAGTAGTTTAATGTAAAAAATATTGTCTTGAGAAATTTAACCTTGGAGTTCCAAAATACAGTGTTTTTTTTCTCTCTAACATGGATCATAACAAAAGAAAAGGAAAGATGACCTATCAAGAAAAAATGTTTCAGACACTGAAGCTGTACACTATAACATGTTACTAAGAAAGCTGTACAGTGGTTTCTTATGGAGACTTTAAGGTTGAGATACCACAGTTCTCCTACTAGTGGTTTAGCTGTCATCTAACACTCAGATAAAGCCTCACACAGATTATGTTTCTAGCAAACTACAGTTGTTGAAAACCTAATGCAATGAACCTGTAAGTAACCACCGTGCTCAAAATTGGTTATCGAAGCCACAATTTAAATGCCATTTTACTTTGGAAGATTTAAGGATCTGAAGAGGAGACCCTAAGTTAAACTTGCAAAGGACAGTCCCTAGTTATCCTGATGTGTTCTATTTCACATTTATCCCAAGGTTGATTATTTCCCCTCTTACTAGTATTTTGCCAATGTTTACATCTGGGAAACTTTATTTTTGTGTTTTTTATTACTTAAAACAAGAAAGTATAAAAGAATAACAGACCAGTCATGTTTATCTTCACCTTCATTTTCTGTGAGTTAATGAAACAGTCTCTCTAGATCAAGAACGCATTTGTTATCCTTATGTTAAAAAGCAAGAATTATAATTTTAGCTGTTCTCACTGCTGTTGCTTTATTATCCCTCAGCATTTTTAGGTAATATGCATCCTAGTGACTAAGAAAACCACATTTCAGTAACGAAAAGTGGTAAATAATGCAAAGTATGAAACTTAACAGCATTCAGAATTTCCTAATTTTGGATACAAGAACTAGATCAGATAGCTAAGTAATCACAACAGCAAATGCCACAGCTGATCTAAGTCTCTGGCCTATGAATTCTAATCAGTCAACAATATTCAACCATAAAACATTTGAACTGGAAAATATATGATAGGTTTTTTATAAATTTTATGTATTACTTAGAAAGCAGATTGATCAATTTTATGAGTAACTTAACACTATCCTAGATTATATTGCATACTAACTCTTTTTTCCTTTTTCTCACTTTGTAGAACTATCAGAAGAGAATACAGTCGTTTTTTAGTTATAAATCCACAGAAAGGGAAGGGAACCTTCATGCAGGTATAATGGGAATTTGGATTGCCTTCCAGCTTCAGGGGAAGCATGATTCCCACATCATAAAGTGACTGCTTTAACCTACACAAAGGATTTTCAGGGGCATAAAAAGTTGCTTCCTGATGAGCAACTGTGAGCTTTCTTCTCACTATAAACCACAAAGTATTTAAGAATAAGGCAAATCTAAAGGCACAAGCTTCTCATGTGGCTTTCAGGACAAAGGTTCCAGTTGCACTTTATGCGCTTATTGTTTCTCCTAAAAGATATCATCCAAATGATATATTCTAAGAAACTTTAAGCTTTGAGAGGCCAAAAAAACAAATATGTCAAATCCTATGGATTCCTGACCTGGAGGAATCCATGTTTATATCTGCATAGTACTGAAGAGGATATAGGCAGGGTATAAAACAATGATAAACTCAATACTTCATAGAATTGGATCAATTAAATCTAATTTCTATTCAAAAGAAGTGCTTCTGTTTTACATCAGGTAAGAAAGAAGGTTGTAGAATAATCCCTTGAGACATTCCACAAAATGTTTCCATCTTTTATTTTCAGGTTCTCTCTTTATCTCCCAACCCAGTACCACTCAACACTTTTTTTTTTTAATTATACTTTAAGTTCTAGGGTACATGTGCACAACATGCAGGTTTGTTATATAGGTATACATGTGACATGTTGGTGTGCTGCACCCATTAACTCGTCATTTACATTAGGTTTATCTCCTAATGCTATCCCTCCCCCCTCCCCCCTCCCCCCACCCCATGACAGTCCCCGGTATGTGATGTTCCCCTTCCTCTGTCCAAGTGTTCTCATTATTCAATTCCCACCTATGAGTGAGAACATGCGGAGTTTGGTTTTCTGTTCTTGCGATAGTTTGCTGAGAATGATAGTTTCCAGCTGCATCCATGTCCCTACAAAGGACATGAACTCATCCTTTTTTATGGCTGCAAAGTATCCCATGGTGTATATGTGTCACATTTTCTTAACCCAGTCTATCATTGATGGACATTTGGGTTGGTTCCAAGTATTTGCTATCATGAATAATGCCACAATAAGCATACGTGTGCATGTGTCTTTATAGCAGCATGATTTATAATCCTTTGGGTATATCCCCAGTAATGGGATGGCTGGGTCAAATGGTATTTCTAATTCTAGATCTTTGAGGAATTGCCACACTGTTTTCCACAATGGTTGAACTAGTTTACAGTCCCACCAACAGTGTAAAAGTCAACACTTTATAACACTTACAATTACTTGGTGAGCACCAACTACATTAAACTACATTCCAGGAACTACTTAAGCCTTGGGGATATAGTATACACAGACAAGTCCCTGCTCTTAAGGATTTATATTTAAGATGAAGGAGAAAGACCATACAAGTAAGTAAAGAGACAAGATAAGTGCTATAAGTACATAAATCAGGGCAAAATAATATGATGAAATAATCTGGTTGGGCGCAGTGGCCCACACCTGTAATCCTAGCATTTTGGGAAGCCAAAGTGGGTAGATACCTTGAGCCCAGGAGTTTGAGTCCAGACTGTGCAATATGGTGAAACCCTGTCTCTACAAAAATTACAAAAATTAGCCAAGAGGGATGGCATGCACCTGTAGTCCCAGGTACTCAGGAAGCTGAGGTCTGAGGATCACCTGAGCCTGGGGAGGTCAAGGCTGGACTGAGTCAAGATCACACCACTGCACTCCAGCCTGGGTAACAGAATTAGACCTTGTCTTAATAAAATACACATATATATTTTACAACTGATGTGAGAGTGCTACTATAGATTGATCATGGATAGCCTTTTTCGCAAGAGTTAGTCATGTGAATATCTGAGCAAAGAGAGCTATAGACACAAGACACAAGTGCAAAGGCATGGAACTGGGAACTTTTTATGTGCTTAAGGAATACAAAAGAGTGCTGGTGAGACTGCAGTCCAGTGAGCTAAGTGGGAAATGAATTTGAAAAGAGAGTCAGGAATGAAAATATGTAGACTAAACAAACAGCTTTCACTTTATTCTAAGTGTATTGAGAAGCAAAAATGTGATGTGCTCTAATTTAGGCTTATCATGATTTTTGTTTGCAGGGTGGAATGTGGATTTAATTTGGGACTGGGTGAAAGCAGGGAGATTAGTTAAAAAGTTGTTGCATTAATCTAGGCAAAAAAATAGGTCACTTGTGTGTGACAACCATGGCAATGAAGAGATAGTGAAAATCTCAGGATACACATACTTTGGAAGTAGAGTCAATCAACAGGACTTGCTGATAAATTAGATGTGGAGGGGCAGAAAATGAGGAACTAAAAATGACACTCCTGAACTGAGCTTATGTTCCTTCAGTAAAGGGTAGAAGTCATGACATTTACTAAAATACAGAAGAAAGGATCAAGTTTGAGAACAATGAGTTAGCTATAGACACATTAGCTTTGAGATGACTGAAATATTCAGAGCAGATGTCCCAGTAGACAGAGGAATTTGCAGGTCTGAACCATAGTTGTGCCCTCTTCAAGGCTCCACCCAACATCCTTGCCCCTTGCCTCTTGGGCAAATTGGCCTCTGAGCTATAATTTGAAAATGAGTGTTACAATAACTCAACAACCGCAACCCATTTTTTCTCTTCTATTTTCTTACCCTTTAGTGGAAATCTTCCTTTCCTTACTCCCAAAGACTTGAACTGTTCAGCTCAGGACACTGGAACATATTTCAGCATAGCTTTGAGACTTCAAATGATTAATTAGTTGATGCTAAACATACCAACACCATGAAAAAGAGTTCAATCCTATCACCGTTGTCTTAGTAATGACCGATGGTGAGTGCACTTCCGTTGGACTCCCTTAGTTTATACACTGACTTTGAGAGACCCAAACACAACTCATCTCTAGTTGGTTAATTCTACTTAAGTCTTATGTTCCTCTTCAAAGTCTTCACTACAAATAAAAACAGAAAACAGTGTCTCCTTTATTTGTTTCATAAGTTGTGAGTCATTTTATGAAACAACCTACTGACTGCAATGATAAACAGCAGTTTCTAAAGTTCTCTAGAACCTTCATAAAAGAATACATCAAAGACAGCTAACAGTCTATACTAAAGCAAGAGAATGCTCTTTGAAATACATAATAGCTATCCTATATAACATTTTGCATATACTTCCCTGATAAAGAAAAACACCCGATAAAATAAGCTCTCAATCATTTCTGATTTTTTTACTCTATGACTTTTTTTTTTTGCTTAAAAAAGTCAATTTCTGCCTTTTCACAAGGAATTATATATAGAGAGGCAATTTCTTTGATATACCTGTTCTCGTTTTTGTCTCTTACCTTCTATATCTAATTAGCAGATTTACAAAAGCATCACTGATTATTTGTAGTGGTTATTCTTATTCCTAAGAGATCTTACATACAGAATCTTAATTATTTAGATTTTTTAAAATGTATTCTTTATTTTTCTATAAGGATGATTAGCAAGTGACAGAGACATTAAGAAAAAAATTGATTTCATATACTTTGAGGTAACTGACTCAATTAAGAAAATAATATAAAACTTATACTAATAAAATAATTTATTTGTATTTAACCTAGCCACTAGGATCTAATAAGAGATTTTAACCTGCATCAACAAGAAAATATTCAGATAAGATGAAAGTTTCAAATAATCATATAGTGGTTTCATATAAACACCAAATATTAAGAAACAGATGATATGTGAATATTTTGTTTTCTATGCAAGTGTTTTGACACTCCATCAAAATACTATTGTTTTTAAGTCTCTAGAGAACAAGTATGCTATCCTACCATAAAGTATGTGTGCAAAAAGGAATGAAATATTGTCTTTAAAGATCAATCAAGTGCAGCAATTTTTGCTTCAAGATTCCAGACCCATCTTTCACTTTGCGAAGCAATAATTACATTATGAAACTTGAGTTAAGACACTTAAACATTTGTCACCACTTTTGCAGCCTTTCTATTAGAATAGCTTGAGAGTGAGTATACTAATATATATTAAATCCTATAATAATTTTTAAAAATATGCTCCAAGAAATATCTTTTTTAATCATTTCAGAAGACAGTTACATTAACATAAAATCATGCAAGTAATCCCTATACTCGACAAAACATGATACATCAATTAAACTATTGAAGCTGAGTACATGTCACACATTGAATTAAAAACTCTCTCAAAAAAGTATGCTGAAAGGGCAAGATTTTCTGTTTTCATAAAATATGCAGTTGAAATCAAACCCAAGATTTTTTCATTCAAAACATTTGTGTCTGAAAAGAGCAACTTCAACTTTATTTCATTTCTCTCTAATCTTTGCAGATTTCGAATTTCCTAAATGTGACTTTTCTCCTGTTTGGAAACAAATAAAAATTTACATTCAAATACAAATTTTTGTAGGTACTTCTCAGATTATATGCCCGTAATGAAGTTTTATAAACTAATGTTTATAAACTAATGTTTATTATAAGAAAAAATTATTCATGCTACACTAAGATTTTTTATTAAATTAAGAAATACAAAATTAATTACATGTGATTTAAATAAATAGAATAAGTGCAATCAATAACTTCTGTTTTATCAGTGAGGATTAACTCATTAAAAGGCACAATGTCAAAATAAATTCAAGCATATTCATTTCATAAATTTTAGGATGAAAAGGAAAACATGATTCTGAGATAGACAGGGGGAAAAAATCCTGTTGGAATTGCTTCCAATTTTATTTGAATTAAACTTATTATTTCTTTAAAATAAGAGGAGACAGCAATGCCAATATATCAAATACAATTATTAATTCCACAATTTCACACAATTCTACAATCCATATGTTGCCAAATATTAAGTCAAAGATTTAAAGACATTTATCATCAAGTCCCATACTTATAAAATCTAATTATTTAAGATTTAAAATAATGGAATGAGTATTAATTAAAAACAGAAAAAAACTAAAATCATGTTAGTTTTAAAAATTGTAACAATCACAACATGGGTTTGTTTATTATTTATGGTATTGTTTTCCCTCATACGTACTTCAAGCTGCCATTCCTCTACCACCATCACCTTGAAAAACATACAATAAAAGAAGAGCTGCCATCTTAGAACCAAAGGCTCAATTCTTTGGCAAACCGTTCTCATGCATACTTTAGAAATCTAATTGGCATTAATATGGTTGAGACAATAACATTAATGCTCTAAATAATTCTAGGATAGGATGGTATGTCACTGACTCGAAATACACCTGAATTTTTAAATTTCAAAAACTTGTGTTCAAATAAAAGAAAATTATTCTATTTTTATTTTTAATTTTTGTGGGTATATATTAGGAGTATATATTTATGGGATACATGAGATAGTATGATATAATCATACAATGCTTAATAATCACATCAGGGTATATGTGGTGTCTATCACCTCAAGCATTTATCCTTTCTTTGTTTTACGAACAATCTGATTATACTCTTTTAGTCATTTTTAAATGTACAATAAGTTATCATTGGCTGTAGTCACCCTGTAATGCTCTCAAATAACAGATCTCTTTCATTCTAATTTTATTTTTTACCTATTAACCATCCTCACTTCCCCTTCCCCTTCCACTACCCTTCCCAGTCTCTGGTAACCAACTATTCTACTCTCTAACTCCATGAGTTCAAATATTTTAACTTTTAACTCCCACAGAAAAGTGAGAACATGTGAAGTTTGTCTTTCTGTGAGCGACTTATTTCATGTAACATAATGACCTCCAGTTCCACCCATGTTGTTAGAAATGACAGAATTTCATTCTTTTGTAAGTCTGAATAGTACTCCATTGTGTACCTGTACCACATTTTGTTTATCCGTTTCATCTGTTGATGGACACTTAGGTTGCTTCCAAATCTTAGTTGTTGTGAACAGTGCTGCAATAAACATGACAGAGTAGATATCTCTTCAACATACTGATTGTCTTTCTTTAGGGTATCTACCAAGAAGTGGGATTGCTGAATCATATAGTAGGTATAGTTTTAGTTTTTTGAGGACCCTCCAAACTATTTTCCATACTAGTTGTGCTAATTTACATTCCCACCAACAGTGTACCAGGGTTCCCTTTTCTCCACATTCTTGCCAGCATTTGCCTGTCTTTTGTATATAAGCCATTTTAACTGGGGTGAGATGATACCTCATTGCAGTTTTGATTTACATTTCTCTGATGATCATTGACGTTGAGCACCTTTTCATATGCCTGTTTGCCATTTGTATGTCTTCCTTTGAGAAATGTCTATTCATATCTTTTGCTCATTTTTAATCAGATTTCTATTTTTTTTTCCTCTGGAGTTGTTTGAGCTCCTTATATATTCTGGTTATCAATATCTTGTCAGATGAGTAGTTTGCAAATATTTTCTTCTATTCTGTGGGCTGCCTCTTCATTTTGTGGATTGTATCCTTTGCTGTGCAGAAACTTTTTAACTTGATGTGATACCATTTGTCCACTTTTGCTTTGGTTGCTTGTGCTTATGGGGTATTACTCAAGAAATCTTTGCCCACTCCAATGTCCTAGAGTTTCCCCAATGTTTTCTTGTAGTAGTTACATAGTTTGAGGTCTTACATTTAAGTCTGTAACCCATTTTTATTTGATTTTTTTATATAGTGAGAGATATTTGATTTTTATATGCAGTGAGAATCTAGTTTCATTCTTCTGCATATGGGTATTCAGCTTTCCCATCACCATTTAATGAAGATTATATTGCTGAGAGCTTTCTTACACTTTTTTGCTTGAAGAATCTAACAGAACACCACACATGAGAAGCAAATAGATAGATTTCTAACACCCAGCAGAAAACTAGAAGTTTTAAGATGCCCATGTTTCTCATTAAATTTTATCAGCATATGAAAAAAACAATTTGAAGATTCTTATGCTTGTTTTTTTCATATTTGATTATCTACAATACCCAAATACCTCAAATGTTTACAAATTTCCCCTTTAAATAGTTCTGTTAAGTATCATTAAATATTTTGTAACATACGTTTTAGGTTCCTAAGTGGGTTAAATTTACATTATTCATCCATCATGAAGAATAATGAGTAATTATTATCTCATTCTTGCCCAAAAGGAGAGTTAGTTCCCAGAAATGAAATCTTGGTTAAGTTTTGCTGTATACCATTTCCAACACAAATTGCCCACCACAGATTAAAACTTGGCTCTGTATGTAAGAACATGTCCTGTTTGAAATTGCAGTAAGATACAACATATGGGGGAAAAAAATGGAGCACTTAGAATAACTTGGCAAAATAATTTAGAAAATGAAATGTTATAAAATGCAATGTATATGTAATGTTTTCTCTAATGATCACTTAAAGATGCAGTTACAACAAGACATTCTTTTGCTCTCTTCTTTTTACTCTCTTATGGCTTTACAAAAATGACTTTCTACACGAAAGCTGACTTATTTGCTCACACCTTTTCCATTTGTTTTGAAAAAGTCTAAGAAAAACATACATATATATATATATATATATATATATATATATATATATATATATAAATTTACTCAAAGTTGAAATACACATGCTTACTCTTTCTTAAGAGAAGCCTAATGGTTGGAACATTTCATTTCTCAGAAACTTTGTGTAAATATTTTCTGAGTGAGCAATGAAGCCAGTAATAAAATATTAATACATGGAAATACATACTTACTCAAAATGTAAATTTAACCCACTTAAAGCTGTATAGGATCGTATAAACATTTAAAACTTGTTCTAACAAGCAAATAGTCAAATGAAATACGTTTCAATATCCAAAATGTTCCATTAATTTTTATTCTCTTCCTCCTTTTTTAATATAGCATGTGCAAAAGGAAGAAAGAAATTTAGGAGCAAAAACTATGCTCCCACCTTTTTACGTATGAAATTTATTTCTATAACGATGTTCACATGACCCAGAATTTAAGCTGCTATCTTTCCCTAGGAAAGACAAAGGCAAACTGAGAGAACCATTCTTTTTTGTCCTCCATTGTCAGGGAACTTCTGTATTTCAGTGAGGAAAATGTTGACATGCATACCCCTGTGTTTCAATGAATTACCTGAATTCCAGACTCCTGAAAGTATTGACTATAGATAAAATATATGAATTTAAAATCAAACAGATAAGAGTTCAACAGCAAGTTCTTCCTTCCTTATCTGCCTCAAACACAGGATGGAAACCAGAATACCTTCTGCCTTATAAGCTATTATGATGCATCACTATAAAATAATATAGCACAGGGTCTGCTACACAGGATATGTTTAATCAATGTGTATTATTACTTTGTTACACGAGGGACAATAACTTTAAAATATAATGATAAATGCTATATTCACTGAATACTTACTTCGGACATTGAGTAAGTACCTTACAAGTGTTACATAATTTAATTCTACAATGTTATTAATCCATTTTACAAATGCCATGATTCACAGGTAGCAGTCTCTGATTCAAAGTATTCCAACATTTTAATTTGGAAATTAAAACCACAATGAGATACTATCTCACACCAGTTAGAATGACAATCATTAAAAAATCAGGAAACAACAGGTGCTGGAGAGGTTGTGGAGAAATAGGGACACTTCTGCACTGTTGATGGGACTGTAAACTAGCTCAACCATTGTGGAAAACAGTGTGGTGATTCCTTAAGGATCTAGAACTAGAAATACCATTTGACCCAGCCATCCCATTACTGGGTATATACCCAAAGGATTATAAATCATGCTGCTATAAAGACACATGCACACGTATGTTTATTGCAGCACTGTTCACAATAGCAAAGACTTGGAATCAACCCAAATGTCCATCAGTAATAGACTGGATTAAGAAAATGTGGCACATATACACCATGGAATACTATGCAGCCATAAAAAAAGATGAGTTCGTGTCCTTTGTAGGGACATGGATGCAGCTGGAAACCATCATTCTCAGCAAACTATTGCAAGAACAGAAAACCAGATACTGCATGTTCTCACTCATAGGTGTGAACTGAACAATGAGATCACTTGGACAGAGGAAGGGGAACATCACACACCAGGGCCTATTGTGGGGAGGGGGGAGGGGGGACGGATAGCATTGGGAGATATACCTAATGTAAATGATGAGTTAATGGGTGCAGCACACCAACATGGCACATGTATACATATGTAAAAAATATGCATGTTGTGCACATGTACCCTAGAACTTAAAGTATAATAATAATTTTTTAAAAAGTATTCCAAGGATCCCTTTTTTTTTTTATTTTTTAACAACTCCTGGTTTAAAGAGGAGATTCACATGAAAGGGCATATATATCTTGTATCTACATTAAAAATAATATTTTATGGATATTTATCTTTGTTATGGCAGATATTACCACATTACACATGTTTTCTGAAATATTTTCTTGAATTAAGATATTACTAGATTGAGTTACAAAAATCAATAAATTAATTACATTTTTCAAAAGGCTATTTCAATGTATATATGCTTATTTTAACAGATGTTTAGCATTTTTGTTCTACTTCTGACTTATAGGCATCATCAGTTTGATTTACTTCTGTAGTATGATTTCATAAATAAATGTGAGATTTATTTCTTTTAATATTATTATTATTATTAGTTTTGAGACAGAGTCTCACTCTGTTGCCAGGTTGGAGTGCAGTGGTGCAATCTCGGCTCACTGCGACCTCCAACTCTGGGATCAAGCGATTCCCCTGCCTCAGCCTCCCAAGTAGCTGGGACTATATTTGTGCGCCACCACGTTGGGCTAATTTTTTTTTTTTTTTTTTTTTTTTTTTTGCATTTTTGTAGAGACAGGCTTTCACTATGTTGGCCAGGATGGTCTCTATATTCTGACCTCGTGATCTGCCCATCTCAGCCTCCCAAAGTGCTGGGACTACAGGCATGAGCCACCACATCCAAATATTATGATTTGATAATAAGAACAATGAAATCTTCAAATACCCAGAAACAAATATAAATATTTATAAAAATAAAAGTGTAAAACAAGTGTATATGAATATATGTAAAATTCAACAAATGCAGAAGTTTAAAATCTAATTTTAATATGAACTCAACATCATACTGTGTGCGTGTGGGTATGTGATAGTTTGCAAAGCAAAGGAATGATATGGTTTGACTGTGTCCCACCCAAATCTCATCTAGAATTCCCATGTGTTGTGGGAGGTACACGGTGAGAGGAAATTGAATCATGGGGGCAGGTCTTTTCCATGCTGTTCACATGATAGTGAATAAGTCTCATGACATCCGATGGTTTCATAAGGGGGAATTTCCCTGCACAAGCTCTCTTCTTTTGTCTGCCACCATTTGAGACATGCCTTTTACCTTCCACATGATTGTGAGGACTCATCGGCCAATGGAATTATAAGTCCATTAAACCTCTTTCTTTTGCAAATTGCCCAGTCTTGAGTATTTCTTTATCAGCCGTGTGAAAATGGATTAATACAGTAAATTGGTACCAGTTGAGTGGGGTAGTGCTGAAAAGACACCTGAAAATGTGGAAGCATCTTTGGAACTGGGTAACAGGCAGAGGTTGGAATAGTTTGGAGGGCTCAGAAGAAAACAGGGAAATGTGGGAAAGTTTGAAACTCCCTAGAGACTTGCTGAATGGCTTTGACAAAAATGCTGATCATGATATATAGGAACAATGAAATCCAGGCTGAGGTGGTCTCAGATGGAGATAAGGAACTAGTTGGGAACTGGAGCAAAGGTGACTCTTGTTATGTTTTAGCAAAGAGACTGGTGGCATTTTGCCCCTGCCCTAGAGATTTGTGGAACTTTGAATTTGAGAGAGATGATTTAGGGTATCTGGTGGAAGAAATTTCTAAACAGCAAAGCATTCAAGAGGTGACTTGGGTGCTGTTAAAGGCATTCAGTTTTAAAAGGGAAACAGAGCATAAACATTTGGAAAATATGCAGCCTGACAATGTGATAGAATAGATAATCCCATTTTCTGAGGAGAAATTCAAGCTGGCAGCAGAAATTTGCATAGGTAACAAGGAGCCAAATGTGTCACCAAGACAATGGGCAAAATGTTCCCAGGGCATATTAGAGAACTTTGCAGCAGCCCCTCCCATCACATGCCAGAGGCTTAGGAGGAAAAAATGGTTTTGTGGGCCAGGCCCAGGGTCCCTCTGCTGTGTACAGTCTAGGGACTTGGTGCCCTGCATCCTAGATGCTCCAGCCATGATTAAAAGGGGCCAAAGTACAGTTCAGACTATTGCTTCAGAGGGTGGGAGCCTAAAGCCTTGGCAGCTTCCACGTCGTGTTGAGCCTGCAGATGCACAGAAGTCAAGAACTGAGGTTTGGGAACTTCCGCCTAGACTTCAGAGGATGTATGGATATGCCTGGATGCCCAGGCAAAAATTTGCTGCAGGGGTGAGACCCTCACGGAGAACTTCTGCTAGGGCAGTGCAGAAGGGAAAAGTGGGGTCAGAGCCCCACACAGAGTCCCTACTTGAGCACCACCTAGTGGAGCTGTGAGAAGAGGGACACCATCCTCCAGACTCCAGAATGGTAGATCTACCAATAGCTTGCAACATGCTCCTGGAAAAGCCGCAGATACTCAACACCAACCCATGAAAGCAGCCAGTAGAGGGCTATACTCTGCAAAGCCACAGAGGCAGAGCTGCCCAAGGCTGTGGGCGCACACCTCTGACATCAGCATGACCTGGTTGGGAGACATGGAGTCAAAAGGGATCATCTTGGAGCTTTAAGTTTTGACTGCTCTAAGTTTTGACTGCTCTGCTGGATTTTGGACTTGCATGGGGTCTGTAGCCCACCACTTTGTTTTGGTCAATTTCTCCCATCTGGAATAGCTGTATTTACCCAATGCCTGTCTCCCCACTGTATCCAGGAAGTAACTAACTTACGTTTAATTTTACAGGCTCATAGGCAGAAGGCACTCGCCTTGTCTCTGATGAGACTTTGGACTGTGGACTTTTGAATTAATGCTGAAATGAGTTAAGATTCTGGGAGACTGTTGGAAAGACATGATTGGTTTTGAAATGTGAGGACATGAGATTTGGGAGGGCCTGGGGCAGAATGATATGGTTTGGCTGTGTCCCCACCAAAATCTTATCTTGAATTCCCACATGCCATGGGAGGGACCTGGTGGGAAGTAATTGAATCTTGAGGGCAGATCTTTCCCATGCTGTTCTTGTGGTAGTGAGTAAGTGTCATGAGACCTGTTGGTTTTATAAGGGGGAGTTTCCCTGCATGAGTTCTCTTCTCATCTGCCACTATGTGAGATGTGTCTTTCACTTTACACGTGATTGTGAGGCATCCCCAGCTACGTGGAATTCTCAGTCCATTAAACCTCTTTCTTTTGTAAATTGTCCAGTCTCAGATATATCTTTATCAGCAGTGTGAAAACAGACTAATAAAACTAATATGCAGAATCTGTAAGGAACTTAAAACAAATCAATAAGAAAAAAAAAATAACCCCATTAAAAAAGTGGGCAAAGACATGAACAGACATTTATCAAAAGAAGACATACAGGCAACCAACAAACATGAGCAAATGTTCAACATCACTAATCATCAGAGAGAGGCAAATCAAAACCATAATGAGATACCATCTCACACCAGTCATAATGGCTGGTATTTAAAAAGTCAAAACATAGTATGTCAGAGACGTTGCAGAGAAAGGAAACACTTATAGACTATTGTTGGGAATGCAAATTAGTTCAGCCACTATGGAAAGAAGTTTACAGATTTCCCAAAGAACTGAAAATAAAATTGCTACTTGACACTGTAATCGTATTACTAGGAATATAGCTAAAGGAAAATAAATTGTTCTAACAAAAAGATACCTGCAATCATACGTTTATCACAACAATGTTCACAATAACAAAGACATAGAATCAACCCAGGTACCCATCAATGGTGGACTAATGACAATGTGGTGCATATACACCATAGAATACTACATAGCCATGAAAAAAGAATGAAATAATATCCTTTTGTAGCAACATGGATGCAGCTGGGGCCATTATCTTAAGCAAATTAATGCAGAAACAGAAAACCAAATAATTCATGTTCTCACTTACAAGTGGGAACTCAACACTGGGTACACACGAACACAACCATGGGAAAAACAGACACTGGAGACTCCAACAGTGGGGAGGGAGGTGGACAAGGGTTGAAAACTACCTAATGGGTACTATGTTCACTACTCGGGTGATGACATCATTATGAGCCCAAAGCCAGAATTATGCAATATACTGATGTAACAAGCCTACACATGTACCCTCTGAATCTAAAACTTTTCCCTCTGAATCTAAAATTTTTAAAAAGTAATAATTTGCACAGATAATCCTCTACCTGCTTACTTTGTTAACAGAGCTACTAAGTGTTGACTGGATCTCCAAAAACAAAAGCTCCATATTTTTAAGTTATTTAATATCTCTGAACCTCAATTTCCTAATCTATAGAGATAATAACAAGACCTTCTTCAGAGGTAAATTTACAATGAAATTAACAAAGCCTAAGTTCAGGGGTCTCACATGATCTGTTGTTTCTGCAAAATTTTCAAAATCATGTACTCTTTCAAATAAAAATACCTTACCCAAAATTGCATAACTTCATACCTTGCCAAAATTAGATCCTTCTCTTGTTCACCTCAGTGATTATATTGATGACTAAATTAGATAGTACATGTAAAGCTTTAGGACTATGCCTATAACATAGAAAACACTTGATTAGTGTTCACTATCATTATTATTATCAAATATTTTAATTTGTATTTATTCTAATTGTTATATACAATTGAATATGTTATATCTTAAATATCATGAGTTGTGGGTGTTTAAGGAAAAGCTTAGTATACTAATAGAGTCTTCTCAATTCTGGAAAAAGAAATAGTATGAAATGTATTTATTTAAATATTAGATTTATTGATACATGCTTTTAAAATGGTAGTTTTTAAAATGCAATCAATACATTTGCATTTTCCTAAAATAAAACACATTCATTCAGAGAAAACTGTGGTATCATGCAGGAAAAGCAGAAAAAAACTGCCTAAGTGTGATCCCACATACTTGTCAGTTGGATATTGCAAGAGAGGATGAGTAAATGGTTGAACTCACCGGAATTATACAAATCTTATCACATCTATACAAAATCGTCCAAATATTCAAGGATTTAGCAATATACTAAGATGGCCATGCAAACTTGTGAGTTGTAGTTTTGCAATTTGAGACATGTGATACCTATTTTACATTCATAATATAAATCATATTCATATCATACCTATTTTACATTCATAATGTAAATCATATTGATATCATACCTATTTTATAATTCATAATATTAATTTCATTATATCTGTTAATCACATACAAGTTACAGACATGAATTATTTCTATAAATTATGATTAATCACAGAATCACAATAAATACTGATGTGATTAAGCTCCACCTTTGAATTTTTTATTTTCTTCAAATGAAGGATGTGTGTGGGTGTGTGTGTACATATATGCATATATATATACATACACACATACGTGCAATAGTTGTGAATTGAATGAAATTCACCAGGACAATCTGACTTGTATTTCAAATAATAGGAGTTTGAATATTACCTTCACTGAATCATTGAGTCAATATAGAAATTTATTTCATGTTTCGAGATAAAATGAACCCTAAGAGAAATATGCTAGAATTGGCTTTAGCAACAGCCTAAATACTAAAGCAATGTTAAATTATACATATTGCATTGGTTTGGGGATCATTTTTAACGTGAAATACATATAATGTACATGTGTGTATGTGTGTGCAAATACATATATATACACACATATATGTATTATATGTAGTAATTTAAGGTCTTTTCTCATATTCTAATGATTAGGAAATGAAAAAAAAAAAAATAAAGTCTAGTGTAGAGAAAAAATGTCTTGCATTTTCTGAGTCAATCATGCAATTGCCTAATAAATTAGCTAAGCAACAGCAAGAATAGGATAATTATTTAGTTCTGATCTGCTGAATAGGAATTTTAACAGTTACTAAGTTCTCTCCAGGTAGTGAGTTGAATGGCCAAAATCACAGTGCCATTTCCTGCTTCATGCTGTGCCCATTTAGTAAAACAGAATTGGTCACCATGTTCTTAGCATTGCTTTTCAGAGATGTCATACGCATCGCTGAAGAGCTGAGTAGGTAGCTGATTCCGCTCTCCTGATAGGACTTCCTCCCACAGCAGAGTTGGCTGTTGAAATGCCTCCTGAAGCTTTCACTGAGTAGGTAAAGAGCAAATGGGTTGACACAAGAATTGCAAAAACTGAGAACCCGGGCAACTAAGGTGACAATCATGTGGCCTAGAGATGGATCAATCTCATTATAGTTGAAAGACCGATACATGTAAAGGATGTGGTTTGGGAACCAACAGAAGATGAAGCAGCCCACAAAGACAAGCACAATTTTAGCCAGGCGTTTCCGTGTTTCCATCTGCAAATGTAAGAAATTAATCCCATTGGTTAAAGTGAAAATGGAACCAGCCACATCCCAACTTTATCAAGTCGGGAAAGAGCAAAATTTACAGCATGATAATACGTCCAAAATACATAAATTATTTATTTTCCTCACCAAAATGGTAATGGATTTTAACAGTTTGAGAAAGTTTATTTTGGTCTCTACATTATTTGCATTAAAAAATATTTGACAGCTTATACAAAACTAGGTGGTAAATTAATAAATGCTATGTCTTCATATTATTTATTTATTTTCTTTTTGCTTAATGCCTCATTGTGTGTAACAAAAATATAAATCATTTTTGTTTGTATTAAATCCACTAAATGAATAAATCACAGAATATATTCAAGCTTTGACGTTTTAAAAAAATAAAGGTGTTTTAAATAGGAAATATTGATCTAATGAGGCAGGGCTTGACTTTTTTTTTTTTTTTTTTTTTTTTTGAGACAGAGTCTCGCCCTGTCGCCCAGGCTAGAGTGCACTGGAGGGATCTCCTCCGCTCACTGCAAGCTCCGCCTCCCGGGTTCAAGCCATTCTGCTGCCTCAGCCTCACGAGTAGCTGGGACTACAGGCGCCGGCCATCATGCCCAGCTAATTTTTTGTATTTTTAGTAGAGATGGGGTTTCACCGTGTTAGCCAGGATCGTCTCGATTTCCTGACCTTGTGATCTGCCCGCCTCAGCCTCCCAAAGTGCTGGGATTACAGGTGTGAGCCACCGCACCCTGCCAGCTTGACTTTTTAAAACTACCACTCCATAGGAAAACAAAACAACTTGAGATTTAAACTCCTGACTTACACAAATCAAAAGCATCTGATATAACTGTGAGTCCTGTAAACATTACTGTATTGTCACATTTACAAATAAAAATAAATTTTCCTTCTCCATAAAATTTACATATTATGTTTACTGTTTCTAAGAGAGTACTCAGGAATGTAATAAATAAACAAAATTCAAAGATTGGGCATCAATATTTTTTAATCTAAAAGCGATTTCCTAACTTCAGTAGTTCAAGGGGTAGCTTATATCTGTCTAATTTGTTTAAATATGTAATTAAGGCAATATGAAAGTGGAATACTAATTTATTGAAATACATTCGTTGTAGGTATCATAGTATCTTCTGAGTGAATACTATTGGTCGTCAACTACAATATTCCAAAGAAGACTGGAAAGGTTTGGGATTGGAACACATCTAATGGTAGGTAGCAGTACAGGGGTGATGGAGGAAGCAGAGAAAGGTGCAACTGAAGAGGAACCCAGGCCAGGAAGCAGAATGTGATATTCCACATGGATCCCAGTGGCATAAGTTACGCGACCCAACAATCAGTCCTAAGAAAATCAAATGTGAAATTTATCTTTCTAAGCAGTGTCATCCCTTGCAGGTGGAAGATGAGTGCAAGAATGTCACAGTGGTCTATACTTGGAGATTCAAGTGCACAGGCAGGCTGTTGGCATTGAGATTATTTCTCAGCAGATGTCAAGACCCAGTTGCCCTGCCAGAGTTTATAGGTCCCAATAGGGAAATTCACGAAAACAAGGCAGACAGGCCAAGGCCATTAAAAAATTCAAAAGTGAAGCAAGGGCTGTGTATATGAGAAAAACTCAACTTTAGAAACCAAAAGCAAATACTCAAATAACTAACTGAGATACAGATTGGATCACAGGGCTCAGATAAAATAACTGATTATATAAAATAGAAAGCACAGTGAGACAATGATCTGAATACATTGCCTCACTGATGCCAAATATTTAGGTAAAATCTGTGAATTTATCAATGCCTTCAATAATTGGGTGATTTTTTAAGTCTTTAAAGCCGATGTGGATCTTTGATGCTGATGGCCACCAATTCATAAAGGTTACCTTCCATGCACGAAATCTTTACTAGTTTCTGCTGCTGCTAACATACCCAAGGCCCCAGCCTAATGCTCCATCTATGTTCCAGTAAATTTTAAATGATCTGTGATTCAATTTCTTTGCTTTTAATTTGGAAACAAGCATCAGTAACTACTCTGTACCTGCAAAACCCATTAGAAGTTCTTTTCTAGCTGTACACAAATGTGTAACCAGACACTCTTTCTCACAAGAACACTATTTCTGTCTCTTTGTGTATTAACACAGTTGATTTTTACCTTAAATTAGTAGTGCATATTCTTGAAGAAAGAAAAAGTACATAAGGTGCATGATGTAATTTTTAAATGAGCATATTATCTTTGTAGGGAAAGTTACAAATTTGAGTTGGGTCACATATTGCTTCAACAGCAGCCCACCTTTGGATTGCACCTTTGGGTTCCTTTTCTGCTACTCCTGCTATTCTCCTCATCTCTCATTCTGACTTCCACCCAAATCCCATCCCCAGATCCCAGGCAGTGTCCTATAGTCCTTTCCTGGTGCATCCTTCTTCTATACTCCCTGCCATCCTTAGTGGGTTAATGGGAGAAGAAACAAGAATTAAATTAATGTATGCTCATATGTGAAATTTTTCTGGTTTATTATGTTGTTTGTTACATAAAACTCTGCATGTAAAACAGGTCTTTCAATACATTAATTTCTAATGGTGGAATGTCAGGTCTTATCACAGATCCAGATAAATGATAAACTGAACCTAAGTGGGCCTTTGCGGGGCTCTGATATGACCATATATTAGAGATCCCCACATATCCCTTCTACTTAAGGCCTGTGAAGGCCCAACTCTGTAATCATCAGTCATAGGATTAAAAACCCACAAAATAAAACAATAATAGCAGTTACTTGTTCTGACCAGCACACCACCAACCCACACCTACCAAGCTTACCTGTTTTTTGGTATGTTCATTGTATTCTCCAGGAAGATTGTGTGCACTCTTAATTAAGGTCTTTGCAATATGATAATAATAAATGCTAATAATAGCAAGTGGTGTGAGGAAATAGACCAAGAAAATGAGTACTGAATGAATCTTTGGATGTAATTCATCTGTTTGAGGGTAGGGGATACATGCTGTGAAGCTGCTATTATCCAAGCTACTGATGCGTGCCACTTCTGAAAACACTGCTTCGGGAACTGCCAACAACACGGAGACCACCCAGATACCCATGGCCTTCACACAGGTCCACAGCACTGCCCCTGACGTCTGCATGTCCATGGGGTTAACGATGGCTCTGTACCTGGGAAAATGATACATCTCAAGTTATTCCAGAAAGAAAGGAAGGAAAGAGAAAAGAGAAAGAAAGAAAAGAAAGAAAGAAAAAGAAAGGAAGAAAGGAAAAGAAGCAAAGAAGGAAAGAAAGAGAGAAAGAGAAAAGGAAAGGAAAGGAAAAGGAAAAGAGAAGGAAGGAAGGAAGGAAGGAAGGAAGGAAGGAAGGAAGGAAGGAAGGAAGGAAGGAAGGAAGGAAGGAAGGAAGGAAGGAAGGAAAATGAAGAGAAAGACATCCTGCTTAGTAAGAGAGATGCCAACAATATTCTGTCTTTGTAGCTCAAATTTATTTCTTCCCTGGCTGTTTAAAAGTGTATGTAAGACCTAAGATTCCTGGTGTCTCTCAGTCTACAAGTCATTCCACTACTTATTAGCACAGAAAACAGGAAGGGAGAGAAAAATATTTTAAATTGGCATTTCTTAAATCCTAGTTATTTCATTTCCAAAATCCTGGACATTTGTTTACCTCTTAAATTCTTCTAAATCTATATATGTTACATCTATCATAATGTATTGAATACCAAAATATAAGATGTTCACAAAATAATGTTATTCAATCCTTCCTTGATACTTTCCCATAACTTCTGAGTGTAAACCCTTTCACTCTTTTTCTAAAGACATTAATGAATTTTAGAAACTAATCTAGATTGGTCATACTGTATTTTGACAAAATAAAATAAATAAAAGACTAATCTAGATTGGGATTTTCTCCATAATCCAATAATAAGGACTGAAAAACTTGAAAGCAGAACAATATTTTGTCTTTATAGCTCAAATTTATTTCATGTCAAGATCCCATAAAGTTATTTTCTCCTCCAACCTAAAATATTAATGACAATATACCAGCAATGTACTAGTGATAAAGGAATCACACTCCAGGACACAGTAAACAATCCAAAACTTTCTGCAGCTAACTCAAACACACACATTGAGTACGGCAATGATGATGCAAATAATTCAAAATGGTATGTAAAACTCGAATTTTTTATATTTCTCTTTAAAGTATTTCAAATGATAATATACCTAGCAAATAAGATGCAGTACCACATGATTTTAGTTAGACAAATCTGAATTATTACCCAATCTCTGATATTTTTTGGAAAATCACATTTATCAAGCACAACTTCACCTTCTTCTTGATTTTAATTTCTAAGATATTCTGTAAGCTTTACTTTCCATCATTTTTTCTGAATTTTAAAATTTCTATCATCTTTTGTTGATATAAGTTCCTATAAGTTTTTTTATGTTTTCAAATTTTTTATAGTGTCCTATTCCTATGTTATATGCGCACATTCTTGCCATATATCTTTTTTTTTTTTTTTTTAATGACAGGGTCTCACTCTGTCACCCAGGCTGGAGTGCAGTTGCCTGATCTCAGCTCACTGCACCCTCCACCTCCCAGGTTCAAGCAATCCTCCCACCTTAGCCTCCCAAGTAGCTAGGACTACAGGCATGTGCCACCAAGCCTTGCTAATTTTTGTATTCTTGTAGAGACGAGGTTTTGCTTGCTGCTCAGGCTGGTCTCAAACTCCTCCTGGGCTCAAGTGATCTGCCCACCTAAGCCTCCCAAAGTGCTGGGGTTATAGGTATGAGCTACTGCAACCAGCTCTTGCTATGTATCTATAAAACTAATATAGAAATAAACATTTAATCTCTTTCCAGCCTAGTTCCAGATTTGTTTGTTTGTTTGATCTCTTTGTACTGTAATCTCTCCCAATAAATTTGCATTATTATTGACTGACAATTCACATTTAAGAGGAAAGTACCAAAAAACTGATTGCAATTTCTTTTTTCTGTGGAAGAAGACAAGGAAAGGGCAGAGAGGTTATCACTACAAAAAGATCAAGCCTTCTTTCTAGATTATCAAAAACTGTGAAGGGTATTCTGAACTTTCCTCCATATATTTAAAAAGGAGAAGAAAATGTCACTTCTCTACCTCATATCTAAGCACATATACTATTGTAGAGGTACTGTCGTAGTTTACTTGGGCTGCTCTAATAAAGTACCATACACTGGGCAGCTTATAAACAACAGAAATTTGTCACAATTCTCAAGACTAGGAAATCTAACATAAAGGCATTGAGAGATTCAGTGTCTGGTGAGGGTCCCCCTTTTTTTTACATAGATGGATCTTCTTGCTGCTTATTCAAATGGTGGAAAGGTCAAGGGTCTCTTTAGAGTCTTTTATAAGGGTGTGAATCCCATTCATACGGGCCCCACTCTCATTACCCAAAGGCCCACCTCTTAATGCCATCATCTTGAGGAGTAGGATTTCAACATATGAATTTTGGCCAACATAAACATTCATACCAAACAGGCATTATAACCATAAAAGATATAGAGAAATTTTAAATAGAAATTAAAACAATAAATCTCTCATTTTGATAAGATTGCTAGAAACGGATACAAAAATCTTGGTTTAAGGAAAGCAAGAAACCTAGCAGAAATGTTGGCCTTTCCAACAAGGAGGATTATGAGCCATCTCCTGCAAGAAAAGGCTAGACCCCAATGATAGTCTCTAAATGATACACATTTGAATAAAAGGGCAGAATTGAAAATCCTACAAAAACAGAATTATAGTTGAAAATACTATAAACACTTACCAAAATGTTATTAGTACTGAGACATAGCTTACGATTGTCGAAGAAAATGTTGTATACCAACTGTGTGTATCTTTGAAAGAATTAAAAAGCAAAAATTAAAATGAGATAGTGCAAATTAATGTGGGCATGTTTTATCATGCTTCCTTCAAATATTTATAGAAATGTGAGGAAAAGTATTTCTTAGCATAAAAAGTGTTTCACTGTGTATATTAGCATAGGAGGTATGTGTAAAAAGGTATATTTTCCCTTACAGATGGTCTCAGGAGGATATCCCTAACTGAAAACTAAATACTAGAGAATTTTGATCAAAAGGCATATAAAGAGAAAAATAATCACTATTCATGTATGAAACCTCAATAAACAAATAGATTTCTTCATCAATTCTTATTTTGGATCTCGTTTGTAACATCTGCATAGTTTAAATTTTAATGTAAAGAGATAATTACATTTAATCATGAAACAAAATACCTAATAAAAATGGGATCTTTTTTAGCTCTTATAGAGTCATCATAGCATCTCAAAAATCTCCATCTACACTAATCTTTCTAATGACGCTACCCAAAATTTCTTTCTTTCCTTCTTTTTTTTATTAAACTTTCATCTATCAGGCAAGGAATAGGTCCACAAAAAGTCTGAGTGTAAACTGTATAATAAGAGAAAGGTCTTGCTCACTGTTATATCTCTAATACATAACACAATGCCTGGCCTGGCCAATAGAGTCCATAGGGTCTCAATAAATGGTTGAAACTATAGGCTGAGCAACAGGGAAATCCTTGTTAGGAGCAATTGTGGTAGGAGTTGTTGGGTATTATGTTGAAGTGGGAATGGCGATGACAAATGGAGACTGAGTCTAATCCAGTGATGCCTAAGATGCATCAATATTCAGAAAAACCTAGAGAAGTAAAAAAAAAAAAGAGAGAGAGAGAGAGAGAGAGAGAGAATATGATTAGGCTTCTCTGTAGACTTACTAATGCGGAGTCCCTAGAATGTGAAGTGTAGGATTCTGCATACTAAGATTTCCAGGTGATTCTGATGATAAGCTGGGTTTAGAAACCATGTTTTAAGAGAGTTGTGTGCAACAGCGAGCATCTTTGCCACAGGCTTCCAGCAAGGCTGTCCAGTGCAATGGGTGCACATTCAGCAAAAGAATGGATAGTATCCAGAATCCAGCAGAAATTAAGTATTTGAAGAATCAGATGCCTGCTCTTTAATTATGATATGTCACATAATTAAAGAGGAGGAAGACATGAATCTTATTTTGCAAATAAGGAAAACACCACCTTATGGCCATGAGTTTTGTGCTGTTTTATCATTTTTCTCCAACTAAAACATTTGGATGTAATGGATACATGGTTAGCACCCAGGAACCATAAACCCAAGCCTGATGCAATCCCTCCTTATTTGTAGTGTGCCCCAAAAGTTTCAGATCAAGATAGATGGATAATCTTCAAAAGCTATAAGCAACATATAAATTATGGCAATATTATGAATCTTGTGAGAATTATACAGTGCCTTTCTAATTCAGTGTGTGAAATTACTTCTAAGTATAAAAGAAAGAGATAAACTAGAAGTGTTCAAGATCAATGAGTAAAAGATATCTAATTTATTAGTCAAATATAATAACCTTTATTCAACAATAAGCCCTGTAAATTCAAATTAAAAACTAATAAATTATGTGCAGAAACTACAATGGATTCTGTTTCTATGGTTATATAAAAATAACAACAGAGCATTTGTTATGGAAAGCAATTTTTTCTTTTTGAAAAGGCAACTAGAAAGCTCTCAGAAAAACCTATGACTCGCATTTTGTGAAAATATGGATCATTTTATATTTTCCAACTTTTCTTTTCCCCACCCTTGATTTCCTCCCTTTTTAGTCCTGCGGTGTGTTGTTTGTATCTTTATTTTTAAGCTGCCTTAAATTCTCCTGTCACAAGTTTGATATGGTTTGGCTCTGTATCCCCACCCAAATCTCATGTAGAATTGTAATCCCCAGTGTTGACAGAGGGAACTGATGGGAGGTGACTGGATCATGGGGGCAAATTTCCCTTTTCTGTTCTCGTGGTAGTAAATGAGTTCTCGTGAGATCTGGTTGTTTGAAAGTTTGTAGCACTTCCCCCTTAGCTCTTTCTCTCCTGCTACCATGTGGAGACATGTTTGCTACCCCTTCACCCTTCTGCCATGATTCTAAGTCTCCTGAGGCCTCCCCAGCCATGCCTCCTGTACAGCCTGTGGAACTGTGAGTCAATTAAACCTCTTTTCTTTATAAGTTACCCAATTTCAGGTAGTTCTTTATAGCAGTGTGAGTAATACAAAGTTGAACAAAAATAAGTTTAACATAAATAAGTCATCACTCTAGTATTATAGGGTGAATGTGAACTATTCTTCTAAAGAGTTAGAAGCACACTCTTGGTGCCAATCTCACTACCAATTAAGAGACTGAGAGGCAAGGGCTATGGAGCAAAGGAGAAAACATCATCTCCAGTCAGGGGCAGCTGGTTAACCTGAACCTGAGCTTCAGTTAGGAGGTTTGATGAGAAAGCAGCAAACAGTTAACAGCATGCCCTCCCACCACTGGATGAAGACTGATGGAAAAGTCCTATGAATCCTAGGGAGTGTTAGACCCAGGGCCTGTATCCAATCTATTTCAGTATCTTAACAAATAATTACACTCAATAGAATGTCTGTTTGCATTGATATAATATAAAACTAATATTAATGATTCAAGAATTTGTCTACTGACCTAGTTATGGAATAAAATCTGATTATCCTAACCAGCGCATAAAAACTTTGATTTTTTATTAATAATTATTAATACATTAGAAATTTAATCAGATTTGGTAAAATATTATTTTTACATTTAATCCAACATTGGCTATTTGGTATCAGAAAAAATGTCACCCAATACATTAAACTAATATTAGTTTATTTTTTATAGTTTTTATAATTTGTATTTTAAAATTTAATTTATAAGTGCATTTTGGTTAGCATATAAGAAGCCAGAATAAAGAATTGATATCTAATTTTATATTTGTTAATACATGAAATTATAAAGTTTACAGTTTAGCACTAGGAATCTGTGAGAATTTTTCCTATGAAGGAAAAAGGAAAACTCCATTCCTAAGAGTTATTAGCATTTTAATAATGTGCCATCAGAGGCCAAAAGGTCTTCAAGAATCAAATAAATAACATTCCAAATTTGGAAATGCAGCTACTCATAGATAGAGAAGGAGATCACTATAACACCAACCATAAGTAAATATGGTTTATGGGGCGCCACCAACCTGATATCACAGCACACACGTCCCAATACTCCACGGTGGAAGGTGGGAATGTGTGTGTGTGTTTGTGTGTATGTGTGTATGTATAAAACTGTTAGAAACATCATACAACATAAAATATAGAAATACTTTTAATCAACTACTTTATGTAAACAAGCAAACAATGTACATTTTCAAAATTGTAAGAAAAATGTCTATCAAGATAACAGTAAAAAATGATAATAAATTAAGATCACCACTATCACCACTTTATACCATGCACTGTCTCTCCTCCAGCCATACTGGTTATGATGATGTGCCTCTGAGGCACGACTGCAGTGGGCACAAATGCTGTTGCCTAGGGATGTGTCTGCTGAAACTCCTTGGGAGAGTATGGAAAGTCAAGGATTAATAATCACAGACACCAGTTGGGCGCGGTGGCTCACACCTGTAATCCCAACACTTTGAGAGGCCGAGGGAGGCAGATCACTTGAGGTCAGCAGTTCGAGACCAGCCTGGCCAATATGGTGAAACCCTATCTCTACTAAAAATACAAAAATTAGCCAGGCGTAATGGTGTGCACCTGTAGTATCAGCTACTTGGGAGGCTGAGGCAGGAGATTTGCTTGAACCCAGGAGGCAGAGGTTGCAGTGAGCCAAGATCATGCCCCTACACTCCAGCCTGAGTGACAGAGCAAGATTCTGTCTCAAAAAAGTAAAATATAATAATAATCACAGATACCAGTGTCATCTGACGACCACCCTTTGGCCTTACCAAACAAAGTGATTTAGGCCTCGAGGTGGATTCAAAATATTTGTGTTTTTCATTTTAGTCTCTGCAATCTAATGATACTGACATCTGACATCACTGAAGTATAGAATAAGAGTATCCACTTCATGTTAGAATATGCTTTCTGAAATCTAATTATCTTCCTGATTTTTACTATGTACTGTGATCTCTATTTTTTAACTCTCTACTGTTACTTTATTAGGCAAAGACACTTAGGCCATGTATGAAGACAGGATACATATACAAATAATTGAATTTATTGTTTAAAGACTCTAATAACAGGGTTTTGTTTATTTGTTTATTATAGTTTTATTTTTGGAACTACTACTTAATTTTGAATTCAGGGCACTTTTTTTATTTTGCAGTTACATTTTATGATGCTTTTTCACTGTAATAAATCTCATGAATCAGCTCCTGTACTCTTTTTTTTTTTTTTTTTTAATGTTTGGGTGCTTTGTTTTAAACTCAACTTTTAAGTCCGCAGGTAAATAAAAAATACTATTAGTAACTTCTTACACCCAGAATTGTAATAATGTGGATTAATGGTGAAGTGTTCAGACTTTAAATGGCGTTCAAACATGTTGGCACCATGATGGCTAGCTGTGTGATCATAAAAATGGTACTGAATTTTTAATCTCAGTTTTCTTAGCTTTAAAGTTTTTAATTTAAAAATAATAGTGCCTATCTCACAGCGTTGTGAGGATTGAAAAATCACACACACACAAAAATAGCACTGTGCTAAGTGCAATTAATCCTACAATTGATTCCACATCCACAAGAAATCATAGCGTTTGGTTAGATGTAGTAAGAGGTTATCAAGTACTAATCAACTACTGATTGCTATGCTCTAGAAGAAAAACAAAAGTGTAGACAATATATAACAAACCATTTCCAACCCATGTTAAGTGAATCATGGAAAATATTGCATAACTTCATCAACAGTTACTCAGGTTTCCTAGTTTATATTTCCTGAACACACTCGTATACAAGCGTAGCCTACAGACCAAGTAGAAGAGGCATCTCACTTTTCCTTATCATTATTACTAAATTATTCATTCTGTATTCACGGAGTATATGACACACAAATGGAACAGAAAAAGTCAGTAAATATATGAGGATTATTATTTTTCTCTGATCTTGGCCAGGGCAAATTTACCTGTGTAAATTGTCATGTGTCGCCATGACAATAGATTGTAAAACCTAGTGTAAAATAAACTCCAACCCTGGGTCTTGCTACCAATGCCATGTCTTTAAAATGAAAGCATAATGATAGTAATTTAAACTATTCTGGTTGCTAATCATTAAGTTTTATTCTAATCATTAAGTAGGTTTTTTAAACTTTCTAGGTAAAATAAGATTGCATAAAGAGGGGCAGCTAAACTAGTCATGTTTTTGCTTTGGAATTCAGAGAAAACATTTTAAAAGATAATAGAAATGCTGCCACATAAACAAAATTAGGTACATAATTTATACAAAAAGCACCTAAATTTCCAGGAGTGTGGTTTTTAAGAAAGTGAATCACTCAGTTTCTCAAGTCTCTGTTGAATGTCGTGTTTCCCTCAATGAAGATTAACTCTTCAATGCCAAAGTAATATTCCAGTATTGTTGCAAATACCAGGAAATTCAGATACAGATTCATTTTTCATTAGCAATTGAATATGTAAATTAAAGAGGAGAGTGAATACCAACTTAATTATCCAAGTTAATTGTTTATCTAAATAGTTTAAGTCAGTCCTCCACTCCCACTGAGGCAATTAAAGCACAGCTCCATGTAAAGATAGCTAACTTTGCATTTTCCCTCACCCCTATCCAAACATTCCCTTCTGCTTAAATGGACCTGGAGTCAGGAGACTTGGATTTTCCTCTCTTGTCTTCCATTAGAAATTACATTCCCTGGGCCTCAATATGCACATCTGAAAAATGACAAAGTTGAACTAGTTGATCTGCAAAAAGACACTTCACACCCTTAACATATGTGAAAAGCAGATTTAATATCAAAGATGTATTTTGGGTACCTATCTGTGGGGGGGAAAAAAGTCTCTTAGCTTCAGGTATTAAGAAGAAAGTGAGAAGTCATCTGCTTAAAGAATATTTATTAATGTAATTGGTTTTACTTCTACGAAATAGTAAAATTCAGTTAATAAATGTAAGTAAGTTCTCCTCCTACTTGAAAAAAAATCAAAATTAAATATTTCCCTAATATTAAGCAGACATTCTTACCTATTAGATTCTTATTCTACTGCATAAAGGAAAGTACGCTTACAAGATTTTAAGTACACACAACAAGCTTCAACAAGATACTCTTTTGCACATTTTTTCTATAGCTTTTCTATGAAATAATATTCCCTAAGTGTCAGGAGTCAGACTAGGATATGCAATTTTAAATGCAATTTTGTTTTTTAAAACATAGTAATTTTCATATATTTTTCCAAGCCTCACATCTCAGTCCATTTTAACTCTGTTTACTCTGCTTCCCAGGTACACACTCTCTCCCTCTCTTCCTCTCCACACCCAACCTTTCCTTGCGTCCTTCTGCCAGTAGATGCATTCGGGTGAGTCTTCTTTCCCCGCCCCTCTCCACGACTTTTCCAAGCCACCCACAGCTACCTGTGCTCTTACCTGTCGGCGCTGAGGGCAGTGAGAGTGAACACGGAAACCCCCACGGAAGTGAGCTGGATGAGCGGGATCAGTTTGCAGCCCACCTTGCCAAACATCCACTCGTCGAAGAAGTAGCGCGAAGCGTCCACCGGGACGCAGGTGAGCAGCAGTAGCAAGTCCCCGGCCGCCAGGTTAGAGATTAAGATGTTGGGGACGTTCCTCATGGCGCTGTTGGTGACGAAGATCTTCACCAGCATGATGTTGCCCAGCAAGCCCACGGTGATGATGAGCAGGTAGAGGGACGGGATCACACAGCGGATCACCAACTCCGCGGTAGTCCCGTCCGAGGCCGGCAGGAAATCCCTTTCCCACCTCTCTGCAACTGAACCGCTCTTGTTCGCGCCGGAGGTCACTGAGAGGTTGGAAAGAGACTTAGAGGGCATGATCTCCTTTCCAGCAGAGTCCGCTGGAGTTTTCACGCACTCTCGTGCCCTGAGGACTGCACGCCCACGATTTGGGTTTAATCGATGTTCCTCCTTTTTCCCCCTGCAAGTTTACTGCCCGCGGGGCGCGCGTCACTGCGCCCCGTCGGTAAGCGTTCAGGACCTGGGGAGGGTTCTGTCCACACACTCGGGAGCTCCGCTTCTAGAGGGAGTAAATGGCTCCGGCTAACTCGGAATTTAAATTAAAAAAAAAAAAAAAAAAAGCAAAGCGGTTGCGTCTTTGTTCCGTATTCAGTGGTTTGTTCTCACGGTTAGCTAGGGGAAAACAGCCTTTCAGGAACAAGGAGCTGTCCCTCGGGGATCAGTAGAAGCACCTGCCCGACTGTTAGCCTAGAGAAGCGGAAGTCATCCTGGAGCTGTCCAGCGGGCCGCGGCTGAAATCTGAGAACTAGCGCGGGGACACCCGCAACCTGCTTTTCCCACAGCTTTGCTCTTGTTTGTGAAGTTCCTGTTGTATTGTGTGGAACCGGACGGGAGCTCAGTTCTCCGTGTATGTGTGCGTGCCCCTGTATACATCCATCCTCACCCGCCTCCAAGCGGGAGGAGCCTCAGGCAAGAACTTTGGAATCTCTGAGGATTTAAGTGCTGAGTTGGCAAGTCCCTAATTCTGAAACACAGAATTTAGGGGGAAATAAATGAGTGCCAAAGAATAAAGTTCATAAATAAAATCCTCTCGCTACTCTTTTTCTGATTATCTACTTTTCTTACCTAAATGTGAAAATTATTTCCTGTAGTTGGTGTAGTATTTTTAAATTTACATTTTATCGAATTATAACATGTATAACGTACACATTTCTTAATCGTTCTGCTTAATCTAACCATCATTCAGAGCCCACAATCTAACCACCATCTCCCAAAATAACCACCATTTGGCTTGTTATTAGATACATGTGCCTCCTATTGAGCATCGTATAAATTGAATCATTCAGCATACCCTCTTGTGTCTAGGTTCTTTCACTCGACAATATCTATGAGATCCACTCATGTTTTCTCAGGTGACATTTTTCATTACCGTATACTATGTCATTTTATAAATATACCACTGTTCGTTTACCTATTCTATATTGATTAACATTTGGGTTCCTTACAATTTTAGCCAATCTGAGTAATGTTTCTATGAACATTCTTTTACATGTGTTCCGGTGCACATTTGAATAAATCCCAGGTGTGGATTAGTCAGGTCATAGAACTTGAGTACGTTCAGCTTTACTGGAAACTGACAATTTTTCAAAATAAATTACTATATATTTTTTTCTTTGGGAACCTTTCTTGACAATTTTAATTGTCAATTCTATCTATTAAGACAGAATATATGTATGCTTATGATTGAGTAATGCCATTCGTAGATATATATTCAATAAACATCTGATATGCTGTTTTAAATAGGCTGTCCCTAAAACAAAACAGCTTCCTAAATCACGACCATCTGAGTCTAATGTAAACTGATCAGAAACGGTGGCTCAGTTCTGGAGCTGGCTAAATATCACTCTTCATTAGGGAAAACATTTGGCTAGTTCTTTGTTATTAAAGGATAAAATTGAATAATAGCATTGTAACTAGCCAAGGACTACCTATGATGATCTAGCCATAAACTGATAAAATGTGTATATATGCAACATTATTTATATATTAAGGAACTTTTCCAGATATTGCCCACTAAGAGCACTGTCACCTTATAATTGAATTAGACAAGGTAAACATTTGCATTGTAATCAATTTTAAGTTTTGTGTTTTCTATTTCAAATGAAAGTCATTTTTGTACTTTTCTGGAATTTCACTACATAAAATAATTCATTATAAAATTAAGATTAGTTAAATAGAATATTCATATATAAATATCTTCAAATATATAAATATTCTATAGTTATAAAAATTACGTACATATGTAGAGGGAGTGGGAGCCAGAGAAAGAGGGAGAGCAAGGAAATTAATATTACATATAGGTTGAGAAATGTGTCTAGGAATTTTATCTCCAAAGTTATTTGTTTTCTTTTTAACATCCAATCTTCCTATACAAAATAAATTACTAGAGCAATCTTCTAATTATGAAATGTCTAAAATTCAAACTGCAACTATGCGATTTTAATATATTTTATATAAAATGTATTGAAATCGAAATTACTGCATGAATTTTTATATTCTTCTCTGATTGTGCCTGTGTGTTCTTAATCACTTAGATGAGAACAAAATGTCTAGTCTAAAAGCTGGATTAATAAATATCCAATTGACAGGCATTGTAGAAACAAGACATCTGGATTGAATTTTCTTCATTTTAACTAAATTTATATGTATTTACTTAAAGATTTGTGTTCATTGTAGTGAAGAATATAATGAATATTTTAATAATATTTATTTTATTGATATTTTATTGAAATGTTATCAAGTTATTATAATAATGTATTATTTAAATTCACAAAATTACATATAAGAACACCGTATTGTCTCATATTTATAGAATGCATACACATCAAAGGTAAACATCTACTGGAATGAAATACTATTTGTTTCTTTATGTTTTGAGACAGGGTCTTGCTCTGTCACTCAGGCATATGCAGTGGCATGAAGATGGCTCACTATGGCCTCAACCTCCTGCATTCAAACAATTCTCCTGCCTCACCTTCCCCATGTAGCTGGGACTGCAGGTGTGCCAAACCATGCCTGGCTAAGTTTTCTAATTTTTTGTAGAAATGGGGTCTCACTTTGCTGCCCAGGTCTCAAATTCTTGGGATCAAGCAATCTTCTTGCCTCAGCCTCCCAAATTTCTATAATTATAGGCATGAGCCATAGCTCCCAGCTGTACAAACCTTTTTGTTGTATTCAATGTGTCATATACCATATTAGGTTCCTTAAACTCATATACTTAATGTTTATCAATATTATTGGATAAAAATACTTGAGTCTTAATTTAACATGATCCACAGAGACAAGATAAATTGTCTAATTTCAAAGAGACCTCATAAAATTGCATTTTGAAATTTATTGTACTTGAAATCAGTGTGTGTTATGTCTCTTTGTTTCTAGAGAAAACAATTGTGTGAAAAAACGTGATTTTTGTATAAATGAAGTATACATTTTTAATCCTGAGTATTCTATGTTTATAAATACACACTTTATATTTTATTGCCCTAATATAGGAACTGTTCAGAACCATATTGATGTCGTTTCAAATCCATTGACATGAGTATTATTGTTGTAAGTGAATATGAAGAATTTGAAATGTAAACCAATTGCATAATCCTCATCTGCTTCAATGTATCTATCCTTCAGTGTATTATGAAAAAATATAAAATATTATACTTATGGAGACATTTTATAGATTTTTCTTAAGATCACGACTAAGGCAAGAATACCCACTATTATCATTGTTATTTAACACAATAGAGGAGATTCCAATCAATGCTATTACAACAGAAATGGAAATGAAAAGCATAAAATTTGAGAGACAGGAGATACTAACACAAGGATATAATATTAAAATCAAAATGGAATTGGCAAAAGAACAGAAAACACATCAACGGAAGAGAATAGAAAGTTCAAAGGCAGTTGCATGTAGATAAGGAAACAACACTAAAATGTGTGTTGCAACAAATAAACACTTAGTAGATAATACTGGGAAAACTGGTTCACAGGCAAGGAGAATAAAATGGAGTCTGTATGTATTACTATATGTAGTATTACAATTCTAGTGCATTAAATGTCACAGTATGAAAAAGTAATTTGGGGAACATAATAGAAGAAAATCTTAAAGAATACATATGAGACCATGTGGGTGGGAAGTGATTCCTACTTCAAGTCAAGATGGAGTAACAGAGAATACACTGAAAAAATACACACCAGACAAAACATATTAAAGAGTAGTTTTTATACACTGGCAGCACAAAAGAGGCAGCACAAAACAGTGATCCCTAAGACAGGGTTAACAGATGAGATGAGCTCTACCATTGCTCTATCTTACTGCCTAGAGAAAGAGTTTTCAGCCCATGCACAAGGATAAGGAATCCACACTGAGCCTGGAATTTTCTCTTACTTGAGATGGAATTAGAATCAGCAGAACAGAGAAAAGTGAGTCATATAAAGAAAGAACTCTGGAGATTCACAGAATTTCCCCTTGGGTTTTCAGCTAAATACATGTTTCTATCTGCATGTGGGAAAATTAACCAATTCTCAGGAAAACACTTAACCAAAAGGGGTCAATTAGTGATTTAAAGAAGCTATGTTCCTACCAGCCAGAGTATAATAACCTTGTAAAGGACATAGTTTCAGGTACATTACTTAGAAGTGTATTGCATCTGTAGTTAGGAAAAATTAACCATAGACCAAAGGCTTCTCTGGTCTTTCCCTCAAAGCTTAAAAGCAAGGATTAAAATGGGAAAACTAGTTCTAAGAAACCTGATGGTATCTTAGAGCAAACCTTAGGAATATTTAAAGTACTGATGCTCCTCGATTTATATTTGGGCTACATCTCAAGAGATGCATCATAAGTTGAAAATATCCTAAATGGAAAACGCATCTAATACCCTAACAAACCCACCATAAATAAAGTTTAAAAATCATAAGTCAAATCATTGTAAGTGCAGATGCTCCTCAACTTAGGATGGAGCTACATCCTGAGAAACCCATGATTAAAGTCAAAATATTGTAAGTTGCACTCTAGTAAACTGGGGCTCTCTATAATGTTTAAACTATGTAGAATTCAACAAGGTAAAATTAAAATGTCTGGCTGACATGCTCTTGGAAATTACCAACCCTGAAAATCAGCAGGTAATTACATCTAAAAGTAAGGACAAAAGTCAGTTAATTGAAACTAAACCAATAATGGCACAGATGATATATATGTATTTAAGAACATTAAAAATGTTAACAAGACTCTGTTCCATGTGTTGAAGAAGGAATTTGCATATTAAGGAGAGACATGAAAAATATAAAAATACATACATTAAATTTTAACAGAAGAAAAAAGTCATAAAAGTAAACTTCATAAAATTAATAGCAGAAAAAAAAACACTGCAGGAGAAAAGGTAAGTGAATTTCTCAATGTAGTAGTAGAAAGTACGCAAAACAGAATATAGAGAGAAAAAGACTGAGGTAAAAATTGAACAAAGCGTTCACTCTGGGAAACTTTAAGTAACTATAGTTGGATCTTCAAAGGACAGAAGAAAAAAGAATGGAAGAAAAAATATTTGAAAAAAAAGCAGCTCCAAATTTTTCATAGTTAATGAAAGCTAAACCCTTCACATCCAAGAGGCTCAACAAACCCCAGGCAGAAGAAACACAAAGAAAAATGTGCCAACATGAGAAACTAGAAACTATTTTGTTAACATCAGGAACAAAGAAAGGATGTGTACTCTCACCATTGCTTTTCAATTTTGTACCAGAAGTTCTCATCAAAGCAATAAGACAAGAAAAAGACATAGGGTGATAATGATTGTAAAGGAAGAAATAAAATGTCTTTGTTAACAAATGACATGATTATCTATTAGAAAATCTGAAAGAATCAACAAAAGACTTTTGCAAATAATAAGTAACCATGGAGAGGTTGCCAAATAAAAATTAATATACAAAAGTAAATCACTTTCTTACATACCATCAATTACTAAGTGGAATTTGACACTGATAACACTAAAAAATTTACAGTCACCCCCAATTATGAAGTACTTGACTAACTCTAACAAAATGTGCATGTTACATAAAAGGAAAATTACAAAACTGAGGAAAATTGGAGAACTAAATAAAAAGATATTCCACATTCATGGATCTGAAAACTCAAGTTTTCCTTGTCAAGTTGTAAGTTATTTTCACCTTCATCTATAAATGCAATGCCATCTTAATCATAATCCCAGAAAGGTAATTTGTGGATATCAGCAAAGTGAAAACAGGCACAAGACTCAGAATAGCCAAAGAGAAAACAAAGTTGGAAGATTGACACTACCTTATTTCAAGATTTATTATAAAGCTGTAGTAATCAAAGCAGTATGGATATTAATGAAAGAATAGACAAATAAATCAATGGAAGAGACAAGAGAACCCACAACTGGACCCACATAAATATAGCCAACTGCTCTTTGACAAGGAACCAAAGGCCAAACAATGGAAACAAGAAGTCCTTTCAACAAATGGTGCTGGAAAAAAAGGATGTTCTCATGCAAAGGGAATGAATCTAGACATAGAGTTTACACCCTCCACAAAAATTCACAAAAAGTAGATCATAGACCTATAGGTAAACTACAAAAATTATAAAATTCCTAGAAGAACACATAGAAGAAAATCCAGATGAACTTGTGTATTTGTCCGTTTTCACAATGCTATAAAGAACAAACTGAAACTGGGTAATTTACAAAGAAAAGAAGTTTAATTGACTCATAGTTTCACAAGCTTAACAGGAAGCATGACTGAGAGGCCTCAGGAAACTTACAATCATGTCATAAGGAGAAAGGGAAGCAAGGACCTTCTTCACATGGTAGCCGAAAAGAGAGAGACTGTGAAGGGGAAGTGTCACACACTTGCAAACAAGCAGATCTTGTGAGAGTTCACTCACTGTCATAAAAACAGCAAGGGGGAAGTCTCCCCCATGATTCAATCATCTCCCACCAGGCCTCTCCCCCAACATGTGCAGATTACAATTCGAGATGGGATTTTGCTGAGGACACAGAGACAAACCATATCAACTTGAGTATATCAATGACTCTTCTTTTTTTTTTTTTTTTTTTTTTTTTAATTTTATTTTAGAACAAGCTTCTCCAACTGACGTCTCAAAGGTTGCATGAGGCCCAGGATTTGAATGCAGCCCAACATAAATTTGTAAACTTTTTTTCTTTTTTTTTTTTTTCTGAGACAGAGTCTCTCTCTGTCACCCAGACTGGAGTGCAGTGGCGCAATCTCAGCTCACTGCAAGCTCTGCCTCCTGGGTTTATGCCATTCTCCTGTCTCAGTCTCCCTAGTAGCTGGGACTACAGGTGAGTGCCACCACGCCCAGAGAATTTTTTTGTATTTTTAGTAGAGATGGGGTTTCACTGTGTTAGCCAGGATGGTCTCGATCTCCTGACCTCAGGATCTGCCCGCCTTGGCCTCCCAAAGTGCTGGAATTACAGGCATGAGCCACTGCACCCAGGCACAATGACTCTTAAGATACAAAACCGAAGAGATAATCCATGAAAAAAATAATTGATCAACTATACTTAATAGCTTATTCAAAACTAAAAATTCTGCTTTGCAAATGACACTGTTAAGACAATAAGCAGGCTAAAGACTAGGATTTATGATCCAACACATACAAGTATCACAAAGAATTCTTACAACTCAAGATATTCAAAATACACAAAGAATTTTTTAAATTCATCAATAAAGAAATAAAAAATCCAATAAAAAATGGACAAAACACCTTAATAGACATCTCACCAAAGAAGATACACAAGTGTAAATAAGCATATTAAAAGTTGTTTACATCATGTCATTAAGCAATTGCAAATTAAGACAACAAGATACTCCTATACATTTATTAAAATGGCACAACATTGCAACTTTATTCAAAACACTGCCAACCTGAAATGCTGAGCAGGATGTGGAACAATAGGAATTCTCATTCACTGATGGTGAAAATGCAAAATTTGGAAGACAGTTTGTCAGTTTCTTACAAAATTAAACATGTTCTTACTATGCTATTCATCCATCACACTTCTTTCTGTTTACCCAAAAGATTTGAAAGCATACGTCCACACAAAAACCGACACATGGATGTTTATAACAGCTTTATTTGTAATTGCCAAAAGCTGGAAGAAAAGATGTCTTTTAGTAGGTGAATGAACAAACTGTGGTACAACCAGATGATTGGATATTATTCAGCCCTAAGAAAAATGAGATATCCAGTCATAAAAAGACATGGGAGAAACTTAAATGTATGTTGCTAATTGAAATAAGTCAATCTGAAAAGGCTGCATACTGTATGATTTCAACTATATGACATTCTGGGAAAGATCAAACTACAGAGACAGTAAAAAGTGCTTCCCAGGGGAAGGGAGGAGGAAAGGACAAATGTATTTATTGCAGAGGATTTTGCAGTAGTAAAATTACTCTGTATTATACTATAATTCTAGAAATGTGTAATTACACATTGGTTCAAACCCAGAGATTGTACAACAGGAAGATTGAACTCTAATGTAATCTATGACTGAGTGATAATGATGTCTCAATATAGGTTCATCTAATTGTAACAAATGTGCCACTTTCATGAGGAAAGTTGATAATGGGAGACTATGTATGTGTAAGGGTAGAGGGTACATAGGAGACATAACTATACTTTCTTCTTAATTTTGCCATGTCAAAGCAGATTTTACTGTCTTAGTCTGCTCAGACTGCTATAACAAAATACTATAAATTGGGTAGCTTATAGAAAAGAGAATTTTATTTTCTACATTTCTGTTAAAAGAGAATTCTTAGTCAAATTAAATTTTAAAGAGTTTAAATGAGCAGAGAACAATTCACAAATCAGGCAGCCTCCTGAGCCAGAGTAGGCTCAAAGAGACTCCAGCTCAGCCATGTGGTGGAAGGAGATTTATGGACAAAAAAAGAAAAGTAATATACAGAAAACAGAAGTGAAGGAAGAAATAACCAGATTGGTTCTAGTTCAGCATCTACCTTATTTGAACATGGGCCCCTTTGATTGGACCAGTCTCAATGATTAGCACAAGAGCAGGTTCCAGTCTTCTATTCAGGTGATAGTTCACTAGGTACAGAGAAACCTTTATGTCAAACTTAAAATATGTAAGGAAGCAGCTTTCGGCTACACTTGAATTAACAATTCCCTGTTTTGGGTCATCCTCTCAAAATTGATCATTGATCAAAACTTTATCATTGATGTCACTAGCACCATGATAAATGTACTTATCTGGTCTCAAACCCCATTGGGAAATGCAGAACAGTGGGTTTTTTAAGGTTAGAACAAGGACTTCAGATTAATTTCTTTGTAGGGGTTAGGTTACGGGGTAGCTCTTTATGGTGGAATCTCCTGTTTACAGGAGAAAAACAAAACTTGGTTTGTTCTAGGATCTATCTTTTTCTTTAAGGTCTTAGTTTGATAATGTCAGATTTAGCATAAGTGACTCTAATTTGGTTTAAAATGGTCTATTGGGGCCTAGGGCATGAGCTCAGTCCAAAACAATGGCCTCCTATAATTTTGCTTAAAAATAACCCTCTTTGGTCAAGTTCTCACTTAGGTGAGAGAACGACCAAAACTTCAGGCCTTAGCACCACTCTCAGTTACCATCACTTTGGGTTTCTGGTCTCAGCACATCATTTAGAGGCTGCAGTGCCCTCATGGTCACAGATTTTTTTTCAGCTCTTGTCATTCCAGTTGAAGAGAGATCATTTAACACTCTAAAGATGGCTGTATGCAAACATTTAAAACTTTTAAGAGAACACAGTGCACCACGGAAACTACTATTATGACTATCAGGGGATAATACCGAGAACTTGGAGTATGCTCCTTAGCCAGGATTGCCGTGAACCAAACCAACTACAATCAAACAGATCAAGGAATGAGCTAAAGAGTCTGCTTGCTTTACTAAAGCAGCCTGTTTGTTGATCCACTACAACTGAATCTCTGTAATACCAGATTTTTTTATCCATGGGAAACAAGTACAAGCAACTGCACAGATACTTCTGCTTAGCCAGTAAGTAATTTAAAGCAATTCTATTATGTAGTATAACTTTCACAAGAGAATTTAAAGTCTATTCTGCAACCATTAAAGCCTCCTAACAATGTTCTCTTTAACCTGTGATGTTGGTTAAGAGGAGTGGAACCTATAATGTAGGTTAAGAGGAGTGAATCAGTGTTTGCTTCTGACTAATTATGAGGCAACAAAAGTACCATTAAAATTTCTCACCTACGTTGTCCCTTCATCTTCCATTTATCAAGGCATAAGGTTGTCCATGTATAAAGCTGACTGCAAAATTCTTCACAAATAAAAATAGACCCCATGAGTGTACACAACAGACCCCCTTTTCAGTTCTATTGTTCAAAGAGACGTAAGCAAGGGAAAAATGGAAAGCTAAAAGTCTCATGATAACAGAGAAATCTTGATCCATGATTATGGGGAAGAGCTGTCCATATCAAAGATGCCATCTGCTTCTGGGGAGAAACTTCCCTGGTTAGCTTTACCTTAAGGTTGTAAATGAATGTACAGTTGCAAAAGCGCAAGACACCTATGTGAATTGTGAGATTATGAACCCAAGGTTCAAGGTGCCAAAGTTTTTCTGCAATGTGCATAGCTCAATGGCAGCCTTTCTCTGATACTCTGAGAAGACCATGGAGTCTAATCCTTGGGTTCTAGATTATGAAGGGATTGATTGTCCCCAGTCAGTAGACCATGAAATGCATTCATTACCTGGTGAAAATACACTTTGGCAAAATGACCTTCTGTTATAAAAACAGCCCTCTTGAATGGGAAAGCTCTTATACAACCAGAAAACATGCACTAAAAATTGCAATTGAATGAAATCCTTTTATAAATGTTTAAATGGCCCATCAGGTAACAGAAATGTACATAAAGTTTTAAAACCCAGAAATGGGGTTGATAACAAAACATTGGCCAAAAACTATTTGAGCAATTTAGAACAGTCATCAAAATAATATATTTTTTAATTTGGATAATTTTATTTATTCCATGATGGGTCATGGAATGCAGAGCTTCTAATAACAAACACTTTAAGGACTCAGGGTGAGGTGGCTGTCCAGAATCTCCATGAATCCATTCTTAACACTTGATTTACATTTTTTAAAATACCAGTTGTTTCTCCTATTTATATGCATAGCACTGATAACTGATGGGCTATCACAAGCAATTTGACTTGCACTATGGAGTTTATTCAAATTGTATATCTAAGAATTTCAGTACTGCCTGGTTTACCATGAAAATCTCACAAAGTATTTTCTTGGTATCAGTTAATTTTTGCCCTGCCTGTGCTAGCAGTTTTATAAACCGATCAATCTTTTCATCAAAGTGTTGAAAATTCTTACCCAGTCCAAATCATGTATTCCTAAAGTTATCAGAAACTTGTATTCAAGAGTGCTTGTCAGGGTTCTTTCTATACTTTCATGAACCTCCTTAAATATAACATACTCTGGGATTTTGTGAGCAAAATCAGAAACTGCATTAGAAACTGTATTAGAATTAGACAATCAACTGTGAAATTAACTGACATGGAGTCTCACTATATTGGCCAGGTTGGTTTCAGCTGCTGGCCTTAAGGTATTCTACCACCTCTGCCTCCCAAAGTGTTGGGTTTACAGGCATGAGCCACCACACCTAGCATAAAAGGTCATAGTTAAAGACACAACTGACTAGGAAATGTGATCGTTTCTGTGGCCTGCAATAACTAAACCATAATTACGGTTGATAGCATATAGCTAAACATATTAGAATTTTAGAAATTTTATACAATTTTGGAACATCTATTAATAATTTCATTAAAATATAAAACTTGAAGAAGGTTGAAATAATTTTTTATTTGGCAGTAGTTTCCATGTAATTTAACATGTCAAAAAATCGGCCTGTCGCTCCTTTGGATGTTTTAGGGGCGTTCTGCAGCATCCCAAAGTTAGAGATCAAAAAAGACTTAACTTTGAAGCTGAAATTTGATTTTGGAAAGCTCATCAAATATTTCAAAGTATTAAAACACTTGACCAAAATAGAATCACAGGTCACCATAAAAATAAGTCATTCATTTAGCCAAAGTGATAATTAAAAGATTTTTAAAAATCAAAAACCTGTACTCTTTAATAGAGAAGGCTGCTTTCCAAATAAGGAAAAGACTTAAGACAGTGTAAGATAGAATCTCTCTCTTCTTCTCTCCTCTCTCTCTTTTTTTCTTTTTACAGTTTACTCAAAAAGTGAGGAAAAATGTTTGAATATGTCTGATTAATGTCACGCACATCCATTCAAAGAGACCACCAAACAGGCTTTGCGTGAGTGATAAAGCTTTTTAATCCCCTGGTTGTAGGCGGGCTGAGTCCAAAAGGAGAGTCAGCATAGGGTGGTGGGATTTTCATTAGTTCTTATAGGTTTGGGATAGGCGGTGGAGTTAGGAGCAATTTTTTGTGGGCAGGGGGTGGATCTCACAAAGTACATTCTCAAGGGTGGGGAGAATATTACAAAGTACCTTCTCAAGGGTGAGGAGGGTGTATTGTACAAAGTACATTCACAAGGGCAGGGGAATATCACAAAGCACATTATTGAAAGGGCGGGGAGGGTGTATTGTCACAAAGTCAATTGATCAGTTAGGGTGTGGCAGGAACAAATCAAAATGGTGGAATGTCATCAGTGAAGGCAGGAACTGGCTATTTTCACTTCCTTTGTGGATCTTTAGTTGCTTCAGGCCATCTGGATGTTTAGGTGCAGGTCACAGGGGATGTGATGGCTTAGCTTGGGCTCAGAAGCCTGATAATTAACACTGTGTAAAATTTTCGTTCAAAAGAGAAAACCAAACTTTAGTTTTGCGTTGTGTATTATCAATGCTAAAGCTTATTTTAATAAAACTCGATAAATAAATTTATAAAATCTGTCATCTTTTAACCACACAAGATTTCCATAAAACTTCTGTTTTACATTTTCTCCAACTTTATATATTCATCTAGATTTATCTATTTTTTTACTCCTTCAATTTGAAACCTGTAACTTCAAACTAGACAAAATTTTTAAACAAGCACACATTTTTATGCCTTTATATATTTTCTCATTAAAAACATATTTTTGTTTATACTTTTGTTTATATATTCTGTATACAGAATTGTTTCTCTAATATTTAGTAGTTTTAGTTACATATATTAACTGCAGTTTTAACTCTCAGCAATCCCAATTTGTAGTGAAAACTCTAGAAAGTAATTTTGAACTGTTTGTTTTATATCACCATTTGTAGATAAAAAACATTTTATAATTTTTTTAGAAGGATAGTTTTTCAAATTATTGTTTATTGACAGTTTTTTATAGCATTTAAAAATAGCATGTGAAGGTATATAGACTTAAACTCAAGTTTAATAATTAATATTTCAGCATTTTATCTTACAAATGATTCAGACATTTTATGATTATCTATTACTTAATCTAACATAATATGACTTTAAGATTTTAAATTACTGAAAATGATTTGGAACTAAACACAAGAACCCTCCCTAGTGTCTTCCGCAGTCATCCAGGGTCCCAAGTAACCATGCGGCATCCAGGAAGATCAGGAATATGAAGGTCATGACCATGAAGGTCATGACCTGTCTGAGTCCTGAATTCACATGCTAGGTCTAAAAGGATCAGAACAGAAGACAGAGCTGTGAAGACTACAACTGACAATCTAACTCTTCCTAAAATAGCCAGGAGGCAAAACAGGGAGAGCAGGGAAGAATGGCCCTATTGGGCTTGATTCTGGCTTGCAGTTGCTAGTCTGGGTACTGAGAACTTGTCTTGTCTCTAGACCTCATCACGTCCACCTATCCCGAGGCTCTAATCTGAAAACATAAACTCAAAATCAAATCAAGCAAGTTTCTAATTATCTTTAACTGGTAATTTTGAAACCATTCCTGTTTACCAAAAAATTTTTAAGCAGCTTTATTTACTAAATAATATCACATACACATAACACATACAGACATACAAACACAGAGAAGCAATTCTTATAGCGTTTATAAAGGATTGCAATTTGCTGGCTTTCAAATAGCTTTTCTTTTCCCCATTCAGACTATCAATCTCCCAGTTACTTGTTTCATTGCCCTAAGCAATTGTTAACTAGACAACAAATTTGCATTTCTAAAAAGACAACTCTTAAGTGAAACTAAAAGAATTATATTTTGTAAGCACAGAGCTAAGATTTTAGGCTTAAATATTGTATCATCATTTGCTCAAACTAAGGGAAAAATACAGTGCCCAACTAAAAGTTAAGTCAAGAAAAGATGGCCAGCAAAGCACCTTAAACAAAGGTATGACTTGTGAAGTAAATTTAAAACAATGGTAAGAGTTGCTAAGGTATACCAACACACATCCTTAAAAATGGAGACTTCCTTTATAGAAGCAAATTTCTTGTACCAAAGTGTTTCAAGATTGCCAGTTAAATTCCAGAAAGGTGTATTTTAGGTTCATAAGTGTTCTTGTTAACTTAGCTACTGTTTGTTAGCTAGAATTACGAGTTCAGGACAGAGCTCATCAGGAATAGGGCAAGGTATTATCTGCCTGAACTCAGCGTGGATAGATCTGAAAAAGAAGCAAGCCTAGTTTACCTGAGGGCCTATATTTTATAAACACTGTCTAGGAGACCTTTTTTTCCTCTTGGGGCAGAATAATAACTAAGCCAAAATGTTAGCAGATGTAACTTTCCTTATCAATGAGTCGTTTAAGCTTTTTATTTACCTTTTATAAGGAGTCTTTAAATAAAAATGTTGAAATCTTTTTAGAAGATTCTGCATATCAATAGGCATTCCTATATGAGACTAATTTGGGAGCCCTCATTTTCAAATGCACTTCTTTAAGTGCACTGTTGTTCATTTGGAACATTCCCTTGTAACTTTATTTTTTTTAATTATTTTCTAACGGTTTTTTTGTTTTTGTTTTGTTTTGTTTTGAGACAAGGTCTCACTCTGTCACCCAGGCTAAAGCGCAGTGGCATAATCTCAGCTCACTGCAACTTCTGCCTCCTGAGCTCAAGTGATCCTCCTTGCCTCAGCCTCCTGAGTAGCTGGGACTACAGGCATGTACCGCCATGCCTACCTAATTTTCGTATTTTTTTGTAGAGACGGGGTTTTGCCATGCTGCCCAGGCTTGTCTTGAACTCCTGGACAAAAGCAATCCACCCACCTCAGCCTCCCATAGTGCTGGGATTACAGGTATGAGCCACCATGCCTTGCCTCCATGGTAACATTAAATTATCTTTAGTAAGAGTTTGCCATTTCTATAAGTCTTTGCTGCTTCTGGAATTTAATACTTATGCATGTGTAAGCCAGGACGTAGTCAATTGAGAAATTCAGGATCCTATTTGTACCTCAGATATTGGCTTTGGCTCTCAGATCTCCTTAACCAACTTAACCAATTATTTATTTCCCTACCTAAGTGTTCAAGAACAAAGAAAGGCGATAGGGATCACAAAAATCCCTTCAAATTTCCAAAAGCCAAAGTTCACAGCCCCTGCAATATTGCCACTTAACTACCAGTTTCTTTCTGACCTAGTTAAACATAAGAGGACTCTAACTGGATCCAAGCCAGTTAATTATCAGAACCAATCTGATCTTAGACCCAGTCTAATTTCCACTGGAACTTCCAAATCCAATTAGTATCAAAAATTTGCTCAAACAAACTTGGAGAGTTCAAAACAAATCCATGGAGCTTGGGAACCCAAGAGAGAATTTACCATGATTCCCAGCTGCTGCAAGAGAATAATGAACACAATGGGCCCGGCAGGTACCTCACTCGGTTACTTGATGTTCCTGGGGGTCATTAGAAGCTCTAATTTGGATCTCACTTCTGATGCCATCTGTTAAAAGAAAATCCTTAGCCAAATTAAATTTAACAGAGTTTAATAGAGCAAAGAAAAATTCACGAATCAGGTAGTTTCCTGAGCCAGAGAAGGTTCAGAGAGACTCCAGCGCAGTCACATGTTGGAAGAAGATTTATATACAGAAAAAGGAAAGTGACGCTCAGAAAATGAAAGTAAGGTACAGAAACAGCAATTGGGCTGGGCGAGGTGGCTCACGCCTGTAATCCCTGAAATTTGGGAGGCCGAGGTGGGCAGATCATCTATGGTCAGGAGTTCGAGACTAGCCTGGCCAACAAGATGAAACCCAATCTCTACTAAAAATACAAAAATTTGCTGGGTGTGGTGGTGCATACCTGTAATCCCATCTACTCAGGAGGCTGAGGCAGGACAATCACTTGAACCCAGGAACTGGAGGTTGCGGTGAGCTGAGACTGTGCCATTGCCTTCCAGCTTGGGCAATGAACAAAATTCCATCTCAAAAAATAAAAGCATAAAAAGAAACAGCAGATTGGATACAGCTCAGTGTTTGCCTCTTTTGAACATGATTTGAATAACTGTTCCCCTTTGATTGTCCAAAACTTGGTGATTGGCATAAGAGTAGATTATTGTCTGTTTACACTTTCATTTAGGTTGTAATTCACTGTGTACCGAGAAATCTTTAGACTAAACTTGAAATATGTAAGGAGGCAGCTTTAGGCTAAACTTGATTTAACACTTCTGAAGGTTGAGAAGTCCCAGGTTAAGTCACCAGCAGATTTACCATCTAGTGAAAGGTCATTCTTCACAGATGCTGCCTTCTTCCAACATCTTTACATGGTGGAAGGAATCAACAAGCTTCCTCAGGCCTCTTTTTTAAGGGGACTAATTCTACCCATGAGGTTTCTGCCCTTATGACCTAATCACCTCCCAGAGCCCCTCCAACCGTCACACTAGGAATTAGGTTTCAACATATAAATTTGAAGGAAACAAAAACATTCACATCATGGCAGTTACCTTGTTTTTGTTTTTTAAGAACAAAATGTAGAGATATTGAAGCATGAAATTCCCCATGACAATGTGGAAATCACGAATGGAGTCACGTACTGGGTACTACAGCACCTATAACCCAGTTGACCTATGAAAGGCCCTCAGGCAAAAAGTTAAAGGTATATTGGGGTAGTCTTTACCACTTAAATATGTCTTGAGAAACACAACATTTATGTGTGTAAATGATGTTTCCTAATTGCCCCAGGCAGTTAGCAAACAATGGATAAAGCATATATATGGTACATAAAACAAAGCCATACTACCAGATTAAAGAGATATTTTAGGGAAATAGAACATGGCATAGGAAAATTAAGGCAAATAGAATTTACCTTTAAGGTAAAGAGACATTCAGGGGATAGAAGATTCTTGCAAGAATGCGATGGCTATCCTATTGCAGAAGGAAGGCAAATAGTGGCAAGCTCCTTAGCCTGATAAGAAAGTTTAACTACATATTTTTTCCAAAATGAAAATAAAATGTGAAAACAACATAGCCAAATGATAGAAAGGAGATTGTACTCTAAATTAAGCAGGAATTTTATATATAATATTACAAAAAAAGAAGCAGAAGTAGCCCAGGGTGAAAGAACTAATTCTGAAATGGCAGCATAAAGAACTCCACAAACACCATCCCCAGTGAAAGAATTGTAACCGGTGAAAATTATAAACATGCTTAACCATTTAAAAGCTTTAGAAATCGTCCAAAGTGCATACAGCAAATGAAGAAATGTTTTCCAATAATATCTATTAAAACCAGCCAAAGTCTATGGCATTTGAGACTTGACCCACTCTCTTTATTCCACACAACCACAGCTCAGCATGACAGAAGCTTCTATTCATGTGTGTTCAGCCAAGAACACAGGACTCTCTCTCCCCTCAACCCTCAGATATATACTGTAGTATCCCCGGGGGAGGGGAGGGACAGCCACCACCAATTCTCATTCTCCCTCCATCTCTGCTCTATTCCAGGCAAAATCAGTTGAGTGGTTTGGGCTTTCTTACTGTATACAAACAACATTAATAGGCCAAAAGTTCTACTGCAGGTACAGTAGCCCATTAATCAGCCTCACCCCAACTCACTTGTAGCGGGTAGATTCCATGCTGGGAGAGACAAGCTGAGGAGACGGGAGGCTACCACCCTAGCCTGTGACTCTATTTGTAAAGCAGTGGTGTCACTCAGAGAAAACAAGTCACTACCCCTACTCCCAGGGCTGTAGCAGAAATTTTGTGGGAGGGTGGGCAGGAGCAAGTTCTAAAAGCAGAGAGTTCCAAAGCTCTCTCCAAGAGAACTGACTTCATTTGAAACAGCGTGGGGAAGTTCAAACTGAACGCCACTCTTAAAAACAATGAGGATTATGGTGGCAAGAAATTTTGAAGAAACTGGTAGTTCCATGAGAAGAACTATCTAAATTATAAACCAACTATATGTTTGTCAGAGAGAATTAAAGAAAAAGATAGCTAAGAAGAGCCATCCTATGGTTGTAACAAATGTCAAAGAAAGGCCTCACAAACCAGTCTTTCAAAGGGAGCTGAATTTAATTGGATTACACTGTGGAACAATTAATGCCCCCAAGGCACTATTGAAAACTATGAAGCAATCAGTCAGCAATTCAAGGAGGCTAATAACTGGATGTAATACAGTGGCAGACAAATTAACAATGAAATTAGAGAAAGAAAGAATCAAAGAGAATATTGCTAAAACCACTTCATCCCAGGGTAACTATGCACACACTCAAGGCTTCACCCTCTGAGTAGTGACATCAGAGGTTGAACATTGTGGGAAAAAATAGACATCACTGAAATGGTACACCATGTTACTAAAAAAATCCAACAAGTTTTAAGGGATCCACATACAGATTTACTACAGTATGTTTTCTAAAATGTCTAGGTTTCAACCCAAAATTATGAAACATACAATGAAACTGAGTGTGACCCTTATACTGAAACAAAGTAGACAACAAAAACTGCCTTTGAGAGAATCCAAATGTCAAACTTAGCAGAAAAAAAGACTTCAAAGCATCTAATATAAATATATTTTAAAAAACTAAAGAATACCATAAAGAAGTGAAGAAACGTATGAGGACAATGTCTCAAAAAATAGAGACTATCAATAAAAAAGTAAAAGTTATTTTAAAAAACAAATGGAAATCCTGCAGTTTAAAACTACAGTACTTGGCATGAAACATTTACTAGAGTGCTCAGCAGTAGATTTGAACTGGCAGAAGAATCAGTGAAATTAAAGATGGATTGACAGAGATTATATAATCTGAAAAACAGAGAAAGACAAAGAAAAGAAAAAATAAACAGAGCCTCACAGAAATGTAGAATATAATTAAGCAAACCAAAATATGCATAATGAAAGTAACAGAAGTAGAGGACAAAGAGGAATGAGCACAAACGTTATTCAAAAAAGTAATGACTGAAAACCTTCCAAATTTGACTTAAAACAATCTATACATCAAAGAAACTCAATAAATTCCAAATAGGACAAAGAAACCTACACTTAGACATATCGAAGTAAAAATATTCACGGACAATGATAATAAAAGCAGCATGATAAAAATGACTTCTTATATGAAAGGGAACACCAGTAAGGTTATGTACTAGTCTGTTCTCACACTGCTATAAAGAAATACCTGAGATTAGGTAATTTATAAAGGAAAGAGGTTTAATTGACTCACAGTTGTGCATGGCTAGGGAGGTCTCAGGAAACTTACAATAATGGCAGAAAAGGAAGCAAACACATCCTTCTTCACAGAACAGCAGGAGAGAGAAGTGTCAAGCAAAGGAGGAAAAGCCCCTTATAAAACCATCAGATCTCATGAGAACAATTACAGGAACAGTATGGGTACAACCGCTCCATGATTCAATTACCTCCCCGCAGGTCCCTCCCACAACATGTGGAGATTATGGGAAGTACAATTCAAGATGAGATTTGAGTGGGGACACAGCCACACCATATCATTCTGCTCCTGGCCCCTCCCAAATATTATGTCCTCACATTTCAAAACCAATCATGCCTTTCCAACAGTCCCCCAAATTCTTAGTTCATTCAGCATTAATCAAAAAGTCTACATCCAAAGTCGCATCTGAGACAAGGCAAGTTCCTTCCTCCTGTGAACCTGTAAAATCAAAAGCAAGTTAGTTACTTCGTAGATACAATTAGAGTACAGGCATTGGATAAACACACTCATTCCAAATGGGAGAAATTGACCAAAACAAAGGGGCTACAGGCCCCATGCAAGTCTGAAATCTAATAGGGCAGTTATTAAACCTTAAAGTTCTGAAATGATCTCCTTTGACTCCAGGTCTCACATCCAGGTCACGCTGATGCATGAGGTGGGCTTCCACAGCATTGGGCAGTTCCAACCCTGTGGCTTTGCAGGGTACAGCTCCCTGCTTCAGCTGTTTCCATGGCTTGCATTGAGGGTCTGAGGCTTTTTCAGGCACATGGTGCAAGCCATTGGTGGATCTACCATTCCGGGCTCTGGAGGACAGTGGCCGCCTTCTCATAGTTCCATTAAGCAGTGCCCCACCGGGGACTTTGTGTTGGGGCTCTGACCCCACATTTCCCTTCCACACTTGCACCCATGGTCAGCAACTGCAAAAGTCACTGGGATTCAAGGATATAAGGTCAGAAGTAAGAAAAATATGTCTTTTTTTTTTTTTTTTTAATCTCCTTCACGTACCCCAGGTATTCCTTGGAAAGAGAAAGAAATACATTTCTCCAAGTCTTTGCTATTGTGAATAGTTGCGGCACTATTCACAATAGCAAAGACTTGGAATCAACCCAAATGTCCATCAGTGACAGACTGGATTAAGAAAATGTGGCACATATACACCATGGAGTACTATGCAGCCATAAAAAAGGATGAGTTTGTGTCCTTTGTAGGGACATGGATGCAGCTGGAAACCATCATTCTTAGCAAACTATCACAAGAACAGAAAACCAAACACCGCATGTTCTCACTCATAGATGGGAACTGAACAACGAGATCACTTGGACTCGAGAAGGGGAATATCACACACTGGGGCCTATCATGGGGAGGGGGTAGGGGGGAGGGATTGCATTGGGAGTTATACCTGATGTAAATGACGAGTTGATGGGTGCTGATGAGTTGATGGGTGCAGCACAGCAACATGGCACAAGTATACATATGTAACAAACCTGCACGTTATGCACATGTACCCTAGAACTTAAAGTATAATAATAAAAAAAAGAAAATAATAATAAAATAAAATAAAATAAAAATTAAAAAAATTAAAAAAAAAAGAAATAAATTTCTCCAAAGAATATACATAAATGGCCAATCAGCACATGAAAAGATGCTACCTTATTACCCATCATGAAAATGCAAATCAAACTCACAGTGAATTACTATGTCACACTCGTTAGTATGACTACAGGGATGAAATGCTGTGGTCTGAATGTTTGTTACTCTCTTAAAATTCATACATTGAAACCTAATGCATAGGGGTACTGTATTAAGAGGTGGGGCCTTTGAGAAGTGATTCAGTCATAAAGGTAGAAACCTTATGAATGGGATTGATGCCCTTATAAAAGAGGCCCAAGGGAGTTTATTTGCCCTTTCCCACATGTCAGAACGCAGCAAAATGGCACCATATATAGATATGAGCCTTCACCAGACACCAGAAGTCGCCTTGATGTTGGACTTCCCAGACTTCAGAACTGTGAAAAATAAATTACTCTTGTTTATAAATTACTCAGTCTAAGATATTTAGTTATAGCAGTTTGAATGAACTAAGACAGATGGCTACAACCAAATACGTGGACACACACAAAAAAAGCGTTGGCAAGCATATAAAGAAATTCAATCCCTTACACATTGCTAGTGGAAATTTAAAGTGGTGCAGCCACTTTGAAAAACAGTCTGGCCATTCCTCATAAGGCTAAACATAAAATTACTATATTATCCAACAATTTCACTCCTAGGTATATACCCAATACAATTAAAACTATATGTCTACACTAAACTACATACAAATCATCACAGAATTGTTCCTAATAGCCAAAAAGTAGAAACAACCCACAAATCCAATCAACTAATGAATGGATTAAATAAAACATGTTAAATTCATACAATGGAATATTGGCTGTCATTAAAAAGGAATCAATAAGCAATAATATGGGTGTATCTTGAGAGTATTATGCTAAGTAAAAGAAGCTAATTTTGAAAGGTCACTACTGTATGATTACATTTATATGAAATGGAGTGCATGAAATTTATATGAAATGTTACAAGAGGCAAATCTAGAGAGACAGAAAGATTAGTGGTTGCCTACGACTAGGTGAGTTGGGGGGAAATGCTTACAGATGTGGATTTTCTTTTGAGACTGATAATACATTTAAACTTACTATGGTGACAGTTGCACACTCTGAACATACCAAAAACTATTTAGTTGTACACTTTAAATGGGTAAATGGCATTTGATATGAATTTAAATGGGTAAATGGCATTTATATGAATTATATATCAACAAAGGTGTTAACTAAAGGAAGAAAGAGAAGGAGGTGGAGGAGGACCTGCCCAGATCATTAGCTTTTCGTCTTAACTGCCAAATTCATTTATAGAAAATCTCAGAAACCCCTAATAATGGAGGTTTCCAAATGAGTAATATAGCTTACATCAGTCTCTTTAACAGCTTTGATAAAAATAAAGTGTAATTAGACATAGATCAAATAAGACATACTGGCTGGGCACGGTGGCTCACACCCATAATGCCAGCACTTTAGGAGGCCAAGGTGCATGGATCACTTGAGGTCAGGGGCTTGAGACCAGCCTGGCCAACATGGTGAAATCCCGTCTCTACTAAAAAACAAAAATTAGCAAGGAGTGGTGGCGTACGCGTGTATTCCCAACTACTCAGGAGTCTGAGGCAGGAGAATTGCTTGAACCTGGGAGGCAGAGTTTGCAGTGAACAGAGATCGCGTCACTGCACTCCTGCCTGGCCAACAGAGTGAGACTCCATCTCAAAAACAAACAAACAAACAAACAAACAAACAAATGTCTTACACATTGAAATCACTAAATCACTGAGACACAGGCTTAGCCTTTATACCACCCTACACAACAAAACCTGGTATCTAAGAAGAGGTCATTTCTATCAGCAAGGGGCAATGAATACAACAATCATAATTTCTGATTTATTGATAAAACACAAAGAAAATTAAATGATTTTCTTAGTGAGAAAGTTGTTTTGGTTATATAATAATATGATTTCTATGAATTTTCCAGTTATTAATATTACTTGTAAAAAAAACCACTAGCTTGTCACTTATGTATTCGTCTCTTAACCTTAGTCATATTTGAGGGAACTTCTTTAAAGTAGTTTTATCCATCCACCAGTTTCAAATAGGATTATAAAAAAGTGAATAAATCATTTTATGCAAATTGAAACATAGAACTGAGATGAGATTGGTTTTTACTGGATGAAAATTGAATAGTGAAAAACTTAGGGTACCAGAAATATCAATGCTGATTTAATCTGTGTAGAAAGGTGACCAGAGAACATGCATTAGTATGCTCTAAGTAAATGCCTCTGAATTCCCATTTAAAACATAGCCATTTCTTTCTTGGTGAGATGGCACCCAAATAGCTTGTTCAGGAACCATCAGGGCACTCCCCAACACAAAAGCCAATGTCATGTTTGCAGCTTAATTCTTAAATTGAAAAGGTAAGCAAATACTTCAACCCTGTCTAATTAGGTAGCATTTGCTTATTCAAAATATGTATTTAATAGCCGTAGTACATCTGATTTTCATTCCAAATGTTTAACAGAGTCAAAAAACAGTAATTTTCTGGCTAGGTGCAGTGGGTCACACCTGTAATCCCAACATTTTGAGAGGCTGTCAGGAGAATCACTTGAGGCTGGGAGTTCGAGACCAGCATGGGCAAAATGAAAAAGAAAATAGTAATTTTTAAACTTGGAACACTTGGCCTGAATGGGAAACTGGTAAATAACCTGCTAGGTATTTTTCAAAGATAAGCAGGAGTCTAATTTTTAAGCAATTAGTAGCTCCCAATAATCTCATTTGAATTCGGTATGTCATGTTTAACAGAATCACCACAATATAATCTAGTTTTTCTCCTCTTGCAGCATATGTCAGGGAAGCACTTCATTTAGGTGAAAAACTAGGCTTAGTTTTCAGTGGAGAAAGATGCTTTTTTTTTTTTCCCCAAACATTATGAAGTAGACAAGAAACAATAAACATTATGCTCAAATTAATATAAAGCATGGATTGAATAAATCTCTCAAATAATTTGATGTGGCATCTGCACTCCTCAAATGAGAGACAGTACAATCAGCCTGCCTTTACTCCCAACATCCTTATTACTAAACTCAGTGATAAATCCTCTGTGGCAATAGAATTTGACAATTAGATATTGTACGTCTCGTGAGCGCCACCTACTGAGTGCTGGTCACATTTTGTAAATCTCAGTTACAAATCACTGGCTGAAAATGCAAAAGGAAACAAATCAAAGTAACAAAAGGATGACAATAGAATGATGACATTTCCAGCTTTTTATTTTCATCAGTGTTATTTAAGTATAGGTACAGTTACCAGAGCAGTGAACGTCATATCAGAAAAAGAATTCGTTATAAATTACAGTTATATAAATATGACAGTTACTTTGATTAAAAGAGGATTTACATTGACAAAAGCAAATATTATTAAGCCGTACCTGCCTTACCCATCTCACAACGTATAACAAAAATTATACAAAATAATTTATGTGAAAAATCCTTGGGAACCACAAAACATTAAAAATGTAAAAGCATTATTCCATAATGCAATAGCATTTTCATTTTATACATTTTTTTCAAAAATTTTTTAAAAGCCACAACTGAATTTGTGATACATGCTAGATGCTACTTTTAGGTGCAATTAAGCTTAGCATTCAGAAAAGCTGAAATACATACTTTCAAAGGCTGAAGATGTTCTACATTAAATGATTTAGAATCCCTTTTATATTGTTTTCTCATTTCTATAAAAATAGACAAGCTATTTTATAGTCTAAAGTCATATTTATTTTTCAGTTCTGAAAATAGATTGAATCATACACACTGAGAGTGGCATATGAAGACTTCATTAATAAAAATAAAGTTGGTGATTCAAACTTCTGGTTTTGCTGAAACTGCTAAAGTATTCATGAAGCGCATGAGGAACTTAATGTGATTAAGTATCAAGTTTACTGACATTCAACTGTTGGTAAGGTCTATAAAATAGATTTATTCTATATAAGAAATGTTCCTCTCACAAGCTTTGACTCTTTCATCACCTTTCTGTAGGTCTTATCTGAAATAATAAAACAATATAAAATAATTAAAAATAAAATAGACATTAGGTGATTCCATATATCTGATTAAATACATTCACTACATTTATTCTTTCTATCATATACATAGTGCAGGTAGAACACAAGTTTTCAAATATCAAATGATGCTCTCTTTGCATGTTTTCTTATCCACAATATACAAGAATATCAAGCAGCCTTACCAAATTTGGAAGCATCTAAATATCTACAAACCTCTAAATGATTGTGATAAACATAAAAGATAACTGCCTGAAATGTTACCTTTATGTGGAGGCTTTGACATTTTGTAAATATAAATGTAGCCAAAATATTGAAGTCAATCCCACTTCCCACATGCAAATATATTAATGTGTAACAGAAATCATCCTTTTGCCCAATTCCCTGTACATGGCATCTTCGTGGCCATCCCTCCTGATCCCCCAAGGGTTTCTCAGCATGAAGAGCCCAATTACAAAGTAGGAAAAGCACCATTCAAAGCCTATATATACATGCAGTTGCAAAGTGTTCTGGAGAGGTTAAAAGACTGGTATAAATTTGGTCCACTGCATATAACCTGCAGCAATATTGCCAGAAAAGAGAATTTGAATGAGCCCAGGTTGGAAAAATAAATTACCTTTATGCCTTGAAGGCAATCTCCATGGGTCAAGGCTAATGCCTTTTTCTTTGCTATTGTGTGAGATAATCATCTCTATCACCTTTTTTTCTTTTCATTTTTTAAGATAACTAGGTGGTTTTGACATTTTTGTGGTTGGTAATCTAATACTTTTTCACAAATTTTCTTTCAGGAAATGGAAAATTTTTTCAGTAATTGAACGAGAATGATGGATCATGCTAATAAATGTCTTTCTCAAAACCTGTCATAACTTTAAATCAAAGTCAGGGAATTAATATGAGCCTCCTATATTCCTCATATTTATTTCATGTCAGCATGTGTCTAGCTGATGTCAACAGCAATGGAAAATAACATCAGGGTTCAAGAAATGTGGTACTGTTAATATTTACATGAGGTATTGACTTGATAATGAACATCAGTAAACATTTCAGTCAAATATAAATAAAAATGTATTTGTGTCTCTAACTATATTTAATATACAGAAACTTTAAGGAGAAAAACAAGTAAGCCTTGAGAGTAAAGGTGGTAACGTAACACATAATTGTTGTAATAGTCAGTGCAATTTAATGATTAGAGTTTATGAGCCAGATATCACGCTGCTAATTTACCTTCATTATCTCTTATCATATTCATGGCAACACTGTGAACTCCATATTATTATTCCCATTTTACAGATGACAAAAGCAAATCTAGAGCAGTAAAATAATATATTCAAGTCCACTCAGCTAGTGACAGTAAAGAGAGCTGAACCTTAGCAGATCTCTAATCAATAAGTCATACATACTAGCAAGGAGCTAAATCTGCAAAGATTGAGAGAGACTCCTTTCTAATTCACTCAGAGTGATTATTTGCTCACCAAGCTGTGTGCCTTCAGGACTTTCTGCTCAAATCGAGTGGTTTTTCTAATTTATACAAATATATCAAGTGACCTCATATTAGCCTGTGTGTTGCCAAATGTTCTAAAATTTCAAAAAATTTGCTTTTACTCAGTTACCAGGAATGAGATCATAGAGAAAAGAAATTTAAATTTAACCTAAAAAATAAATAGGATTTTAATGGGGAAGATGGAGAGTACATTGGGAAGGTAAAATAGGATCTTTTAGAACATGCAAAGGATCCACATGCAGAAAAAAAATAAGGCATATTTGAGGTATAGGAGTTAGGATTGGCTGAAGCATAGATTTTCTAGAAAGATGGGAGATCAGACTAGAAAGGCCAACTTGTGGAACACTCAGAATGCTAAGTTAAGGTGTGTAGTCTATGGTCATGAAGCTCTGGAGAATTAGGAAGGAAACGACAAAGTCAAAAATAGGATTATTACTCTGGTGGTGGGTGTAGATATTTTTGAGCAGGTAATATGACAATAAGAAGACAATGGAGAAACTTTTAAGGCTAGACCTGAACTACACTAGTGTAGAAGTAGTAGAAATGGAGAAGAGAGGTAATCTATCACTAAACATAGAAGTATTATTCTTTCTTCCTGTGAACAATAGCTGTTTTTCAGTTCTTAGACTTAATGTTTGCTTCTGTGGTCATCAAATTTAAACACTAAAATGTTTTGGAATTTGATAATAGTTGTGAAAATTATCTAACGACTTTGCTTTTATTTTATTTTTATTTTTATTTATTTATTTTTTTGAGATGGAGTCTCACTCTGTCACCCAGGCTGGAGTGCAGTGGCCAGATCTCAGCTCACTGCAAGCTCCACCTCCCGGGTTCACGCCATTCTCCTGCCTCAGCCTCCCGAGTAGCTGGGACTACAGGCGCCCGCCACCTCGCCCTGCTAGTTTTTTGTATTTTTAGTAGAGACGGGGTTTCACCGTGTTAGCCATGATGGTCTCTATCTCCTGACCTCGTGATCTGCCCGTCTCAGCCTCCCAAAGTGCTGGGATTACAGGCGTGAGCCACCGCTCCTGGCCAACTTTGAATTATGATTTTAAGAATTCAGTCAAAGAATGAACTTTAATAACTGATATGTTTTGGCTGTGTCCCCACCCAAATCTCATCTTGAATTGGAATTCCCACAATTCTCACGTGGTATGGGAGGAACCCGGTGGGAGGTGATTGAATTATGGGGGTGGGTCTTTCCTGCGTCGTTCTCTGATAGTGAAGTAGTCTCATGAGAACTGATGGTTTTAAAAATGGGAGTTTCCCTACACAAGCTCTCCTTTTTTACCTGTCGCCATCCAAGTAAGATATGATTTGCTCCTGATTGTCTTCCACCATGATTGTGAGGCCTCCCCAGCCTTGTAGAACTGTAAGTCCAATTAAATCTCTTTCTTTTGTAAATTACCCAGCCTTGGGTATGTCTTTATCAGCAGTGTGACAATGGACTAATACAATACCCATTTCTCTCTTCACCCTCTTAGTCTCCCAAAAAGATACTCAAACACATATGCCCACATTGACACAAAAATACCTCTTCAGCCTGCAGTTACTGTAGGATGCAGTGTATAGAATGGCTCTAAGAGGGTATGTAAGTTATTAACATCTTGTTTGGACACAAATAGAGGCCCTCAAGGAGCTCTATTTTCAGAGCCTTTTAGGAAGAACTCAAGGATAAATTAATAGGACGATACATCCACTAAATAGCAGTATTGAAACCCTACACAGGTATTGATGCTTTTGAGTACTGACATCTTGAGATCAAGAGAAGTCCCTTATATCATATCTGTGATATCATTTGATTCCAAATTGTTCTGTCTACCACTTCAGGGAATTCATTCCAGCAGAGTCTTCCTTTTTGTAAAGATCTTTTTGTATCATTTGACAACTGATAAGCAATTTTTAGCCAGGTATTATTTAGGCACATTCTTTTTATTTCTTACCTATTCATGTTTTGTTAAAATTTGTTATAAATTTTTGCCAACTGATTTATTGGTATAAATCATCTTTCAGCTTATTATTACTGTAAATGTTATTCACTGTTAGACAAATAAGTCATAATTATTATTATTGCCATTAGCATAATTGCTTTTTACCAATTATTAACTTCTGCTAGTATGATCATGATTAATATTATTAGAAACCTGCCACCTCACTGAAAATGTTAAGAAATCCTATGCTTATTTTATAGATAAAAACTGTTATTAAAAACTTGCAGCACCTTAAACTCATATCTTAAATTGTTTCCATTCCCATCCCAATAACATAAATAGTAGGACCGGCTTCCATTTATTTGTGTGTACAATAATGCTTGAGATGAGAAGGTCACTAAAGGTCACCAAGACATTTACAGAAACTTTCACTACTCCTTGAAAAGTATATAGCCCTAACATATAGAGCTAGAGAAATCACTTCTTTTGGAACTATCAGAAAATATGTGATGGTTTTAATAGTTTTAGTTCATATGACTCCAAAAAGTCAAATAATTGTAGTTAGCAGCATATTAATATAATCACCTCGCATATGGTTTTATATTTTGCCAGCTCCAATAAATCTACACTCTTATATCTATACTTATATTTTAAATATAAATTAGCACATCTCAATACTTAATAAGTAGAAATTCAAGGAATAATGGACATTAACTTTTCCTTATAAAAGGAAGCAAAGGTATCTTATAAATTAGGTGTTCACAACAGGAAAAGGCATTAATCAGCTTTCAAAAGCTAAATTTGTCTCAAGCTCATTATTATTCAAAGCAGTGAATTTTCCCTGGTAACATGTCACAAAGGGAATAAGTAACGGAAATTCTAATGATAGCCCAGCAATTTAGCATGAGGTTTTAATTAATTAATCTGGAGTTTATGCACATAAGACTGATTATATGAACCAAAGTTCAATTCTACAAGTATTTCCCAAATTAAAGGAATGCTATGTATTTCAATGATGTCAAATATGAAAAAATAGTAAAAAATATGATTCAGTATGTACCAAAATTAAGAAGTATAGTACACTGCTTTGCCAAACAAGGCAATCATTAATTTTTCTCACACTAAAGTATGCAATAAAAGCATTTACAATTTCTCATTATATCCAACATTGAAAAATGATAGCAAATTGATGATGTATGGGATTTATATTGATGAAAATTGGGATGACATGAGGAATAAGCACTGATATAGGAGTAGTATTAAACCTGGGCTTTCTGAGTTTGACTCTTGTTACAAATAACTTTGCAAAAACCATTGACTATTAGATGTATCTGTCCCTACACAGAAAAAAAAAAAAAAAAAAAAGAAAACTGGGCATGCACAAATTTTAAAATCAGTATTTTCCAGAAAGATGAGTATAATCTTCCTACTAATAAATCTAATTGATCCAGTTCTGGTGCCATAATGTTCATTAACTCCTTTTGTATTAAAATGATTTGAAATAACATAAAAACCTGAGCATGTTGAATGTTATATGCTAACAGTCCAGTTCTAATACACTTATATTTGTGGTCATTACTAATAACATTCGTCACATACACACAGCCAACCTTAATGCAAATGTTTCTCATTTGCTAATGACAGTTTTTGATTACTTCAGATGAGAGCTCCCAAAGTTAGGTTTATATGATGCAGATTGTCTCATAATGGAAGAACCTGTTAATTGAAGAATCACACTTATATCCCTTCAGTTTTAGGTAGGAATATCTGAAGGACTGACCTCTAAGTTGCTTAGAGCTATCATTTTTTGAATTTCAGAAGGCACTGTGCTAGTTGCCTCTGCTTCTACACTTTTTCTATAACCTTTCTTTCTCTTTAAGCTCTTACTCAGCAGGCATGAAATGTATTTAGGAACACATGTTTTATAAAAGTCTTTCAGTTTAAAATTAGAAAACATTTACAGACTTGTTAAGGCAATAGAAGGTTTTGGTTAAGAAACCCATGGAAGGAAGGACATAGAAACCATCTTAGCAGTTGTACAACTTTTTATCTCAGTACTTCTAATTGGCCTATGTCAAGTCTCACGAAGGGTGAGAGTAGCGGATTGTCAGCACCCAGAATACAGCGTTCTCTTATTTGTGTGTGTCTTACATTCATACTCCCCAAGGGCATTAGATTTGGGTTCTGTAGGAAAAGATTCTGAGATAATAAGCTCTCTGCAGAAACTTTATTGAGAAGTATTCTCAGGAATTGCCTGCATAAAGAAATGAGGAAGGCAGGACTGAACAGAGAAAGAAACACCTACAATGTCATTGCAACGGAAGTGTTAGGCAATGCCAATGGCAAATGGAATGAACCCTGACTATTGTTCTGAATTGAGATGGAAGTAGGCCGTTTAGCACCACATCAGCCAGTTACTGGTTATGTGTCAGCCTCTAGGAAGTGACATAAACTGGCTGAAATATTGCCCTGCAATGGAGGGTTATGCTCAGTGAGTGAAATAGTTGTACACTGTCAGCAGCCAATATTCCCAGCAGTAGAGAAATGGCACTTAGGTGAAGGATCAGAGTATTCATCACACCAGGAAGGGACATATGACTGGGTCAGGATACCCTCATCTAAATAGGACCATCTCATTAGGCTTGGCTTATCATACCAAGTCTATTCATGGTTGCCATTTGCTGGTGCCCTAAGAGCTGGTCTAACCAGTTATGCCAAGTAAATTGGTCTGTTCTCACCCAAAACATAAAGTGTGAAAGATTGCCAAAGAGTCTACATGTGGCAGGGATGTAAAGGTTTACAAACTCATCTTCAATATAACAAATTACCAACTTCTCAATAACAACACAGAAATAGAAACAATATAATAATATTGTATGTTAATTTGGCATCTACAGTCTAAATACTATGCTAAATACTTTACACAATTTATCTAATTTAATCGTAACAGGAACCCTATGAGGTAAGTGTTATTTTACTGTTACAGAAAGAAAAGTGAAACCCAGAAAAAAAAATGGAAAATGTATCCAGTAACATACAAACAGTAAATCACCAGCCTTGAAACAAAGAGTTTCAGAGTCTTTCATTTTAAGAATTTTACTAAACAACCCACAAAGTCTGGCTTATTAATGACTTTATACTACTTGCCACTTGCATGGAAATCTGTTGGCTTCATTTTACATATAAATCATTTTAAGTATAAAGCCATGTGTACTATGTTACAAATATTGTAAAATTGACATTGTATTTATTCAGAGGTCCTATATCCAATGATCTTAACTCTTCAGAACATTATTGAGAACCACAAGACCAGTTTAGGAGACTTATGCATTCTGGAAGAAATGGAATAATAGGGATTGAATAATCTCTTCTGTCCTAAACAACCAGATGATTGGACAAAACCTGTAACAGTCATTATAAAAGATGAGACTGCTATTGGAAAACAAGTAGCACAGGACTGTAATCTCTGAGAAAAGGGAAACAAATTGAGTGATCCCTGAATGTATCAGCTTACTCCAGAGGCAGTTTTCACACCACCTTTTAGGAAGATGGAACCCTAACAGAGCCCAGTGGTCTCACTGAATTGAGGAACCAGAGATCAACATTGGAGGAATAAAGATGGGTAGAATTTGCTAAGAATATGGTACTGTAGAGGTAGAAGCTAAACAGGGAGAATTTCAGAGATCTGCAGAGAGGTCTACTTGAGGCTCTGAGTATTGACCTGTTCATGTGTGACAAGTAAATACCCAAGGCCAGAGAGACACTTGAAAACATTTGAAATACAAACAGGGCTGAAAGTAATTTGTCTCCAGAGCAGAGTGGAAAGACCTTGCAATGTAAGGTCTATCCTGTAGAATGCTCACAAATATGTTACTTTGGTTGTGAGCCTAAATTTGCCCTATATGACAAGCTAATCTAGACCTACCTTGCCAATGTTTAAATAAAGCTTCAAAGATATCTACCTGATTCCTGTAAACTAACTGCATGCCAGAACAAATTCTAACATTATTTAAAATTCAGCAAACATCAAAATAAAATTTACAACATCGGACATCCAGTCAAAAATTACCTGTTACAGAATTACCTCATTTTATTGTGTTTCATTTTATTGTCCTTTGCAGATAGCGCATTTTTTACAAATTAAAGGTCGGTATCAACCCTGCATCCAGCAAGTCCAACAGCACCATTTTCCCAATGGCATGTGCTCATTTTGTGTCTCTGTGTCACATTTGGGGAATTCTCACAAAATTTCAAAAGTTTTCATGATTATTACATCTTTTATAATGATCTGTGATCAGTGACCTTTGATGATACTATTGTAATTTTTTCGGGACACCTCAAAAACTACCTATACAAAATGGTGAATTTCATTGACAAGTGTTGTGTGTGTTCTTACTGCTCTACCAATTGGCTATTTCCCCACGTCTCTACATCTCCTAGGGCTCCCTATTCCCAAAGACTCAACAATGTTCAAATTAGGCCAAATAATAACCCAACAAAGGCCTCTAAGTGTTCAAGCAAAAGAAAGAGTCACGAGTCTCTCATTTGAAATCAATAACTAGAAATGATTAAGCCAAGTGAAGAAGGCATGACCAAAGCCAAGCCAAGATAGACTGAAAGCTCGATCTCTTGCTCTAGTTAGCCAACTTGTGAATGCAAAGGATAAGTTCCTGAAGGAAATTAAAAGTGCTACTACAATTAATACAAGAATGATAAGAAAGCAACAAAACCTTATTGTTGACATGGGGAAAATAATAGAGGTCTGGATAGAAAATCAAACTGTAACTCAGTAGCTTAGTTTCAAAACACATTTTAAAACCTTTTTTTCTTTTTCTATTTTCTCCCAAGTCTCAAGATGTAACCTTGAAGCAAATGACAGAAATCTTTTATTCCCTCCTTAGTCTTAAAAAAAAAAAATGATTAAAACATGCTTTAAAACTCTTTGTTTCCCTCCCTTTCCCACTCTACACTCTGTTACACCATGCACATTTACCTAACTATATACTTGTATTTAATTTTGTGCTTACTTAGAAGTTCCAGGGGCTAATTTTGAGACAGACCAGGAATGGAGATCTAAGCTGCAAAATTCTAGAGATTACCTCAAGGTGGTAGTCAATACCCAGCCATTGTTGATATGACCCCAGACCACACTCCAGGTGGACCATGACTCAAGATAGCTGCCAGAACAAGACACACAGACCCTGTACCCAGCACTACTCCCCTCATGCCTCTCATTCCCAGTTCCCTTTTTAAGTCCCTCTCCTTAGCATAAAGTTGGAAATGGTTCCATTAAGGCATGAGCTTTGGCCATTTCTCCCACTGTTAGCTCAGGAATAAAGTCACTTTCCTTTCACTGAATTTTGTCCATGTTATTGGCTTTGCAAGAAGTCAGCAGCTGAGTTTGTATTGGGTTACAAAACCAGCCGCAACATTCCCTTAAGCCAAAACCTAATCCAGAAAATACCCTCTCTTCAGTCCTATGAAGGCTAAGAGAGGTAAAGAAGCTGCAAAAGAAAAGTTTGAGTCTAGCAGAGATTGGTTTATGAGGATTGAAGAAAGCAGCCATAAAAATAACCATGCAATGCAAGATGGTATATCGCCATACCATATTGTCATACCATAAAAATGCAAAATGAAGTGGCAAGTGCTAGTGTAGAAGCTATAGCAAGTTATGCAGAAGATCCAAAATAATTGATGAAGGTGGCAACACAAAACAACAGATTTTCCATGTATATCAAATAGCCTTACACTGGGAGAAGATGCCATTTAAAACTTTCATAGCTAGAAAGAAGTCAATGCCTGGGCTCAATGCTTCAGCAGACAGGCCTGACTCTTGTTAGGAGCTAATACAGTTGGTAACTTAAAGTTGAAGCTAATATTCATTTGGAATTCAAAAAAATCTTTTAACCCTTAAGAATTATGCTAAATCTACTCTGCCTGCATTCTATAAATAGAATCACAAAACCTAGATGAGACAACATCTGTTTATGGCATAATTTACTGAATATTTTAAATGCACTATTGAGACTTACTGCTCAAAAAAAGGGATTCCTTTCAAAATATTATTGCTCATTGACAATGCACCTAGTCACCCAATAGCTCTGGTGTAGAGGTACAAAGAGATTCATGTTGTCTTTATGCCTGCTAACACAATATCCATTCTGCAGCCAATGGAACAATGAGTAATTTCAACTTTTAAGTCTTATTACTTAAGAAATACATTTAATAAAGCTATAGATAGTGATTCTTCTGACAGATCTGGTCAACATAAATTGAAAATATTCTGGAAAGAATTCATCATTCTAGATGCCATTAAGAATATTTGTGATTCATAGAAGGAGGTCAAAATATCAACAGGAATTTGAAAGAAGTTGATTCCAAACCTTGTGGAAAACTTGGAAAGTTTCAAGACTTCAGGAGAGGAAGTAACTGCAGATGGGATGGAAAGAGCAAGAGAATTAGAATTAGAAGTGTGGTCTGAAGATGTGACTGAATTGCTGTGATCTCATGATAAAACCAGGAGTTGCTGCTTATGGATGAGGAAAGAAAGTATTTCTTGAGATGGAATCTACTTCTGGTGAAAATGCTGTGAATATTGTTGAAATAACAACAAAGGATGTAGAATATCCCATAAACTTAGTGGATAAAGCAGCAGCAGGGTTTGAGAAGATTGGCTCCAATTTTGAAAAAAGTTCTACTGTGGGTAAAATACTGTCAAAAAGCATTGCATGCTACAGAGAGATATTTTATGAAAGGAAGAGTCAGTTGATGTGGCAGACTTCATTGTCTTACACTAAGAAATTGCCACAGTTACCCCAACCTTTGGCAGCCAACATCCTGATCTGTCAGCAGCTATCTACATCAAGGCAAGATCCTCCACAGTGAAAATGTTACAACTCCCTGAAGCCTGGGGTGATCATTAGCATTTTTAAACAATAAACTATTCAACTCTGACCTTGTGACAAAAAGCAATCATAGACAATATGTAAATGAAAGGATATGGCTAGGCTACAGTTAAACCTTATTTCACAGAAGAAGTGGCACACCCATGAGCTGTAGTTTGTGGAACCCCTTCCTAGAGCTAAAAATACCACATTGGATATTTTTTTAAAAGCCATGAATAGTATTAACTTCAGATGAGATTCTATAGCGAAGAGATTAGTGAAATTAACACAGTAACTCTTCATAATGAAATATAATGAGAATGAAGATGGAAAAGGAGGAATACAGAGAGGATCAGTTACGTTTGAAACCATATGAAGCAGTCTAGCCAAAAAAATTGGAGTCCCTGAAGACAGAAAGGGGACAGAAAAAATATTTGAAAAAATAATGGCTGATTATTTTTCCCAAAATTTATTGAAAACAAACCCACAGATCAAGACAGCTCCAGAAACCCCAAGAAGATGAGGAAAGTAGGCTTAGACGTGTTAGGTAATTTTTCCAAGGTTTTTTTATTGCAAGGTATGTACCTATTCATGTTTGTTTATTCAAGAACCCAAGTTTATACCTCTTTGGTACACTTTCTCCCAAGCTTGCCAGAATGAGTCTAGTCTCCGTAATAAGAGTGAAAATACTGCTTTTGGAGAAACCCATATGTATTGGTCACTGTACAAGTTATTATCTCATGTACTATCTCATTTGGTCACAACACGTCTAGTAGGTAAGAATCATTTTCTCCATTTTACAGATGGAAGAACTGAAACTAGCAAAATGAATATTGTGTGTTTAAATAATTGCCAGTAAAGTAGTGAAAAAAATGCACTCTCAAGTCTTCTGGATTTCTAGGCAGGGCTTTCCTATGGAGATATGTGGATGGCATATCGCTCACCAAAAATAATAGCTGTAGATATGTGGGTGACCTATCCAAAAAAGAAATTGTTTTATGTGTTATACAACTAGAAATCATGCAGTTTAGGAATATTTTAAATATGAACTCATTGAAAAAGGAGGAAAATAAGACCTTCAATTTAACCATTAGGTCAAGCAATTGCTGGCACCGTCTAAATTACTGACAATAAATCTCAGAGCAAGTACAATACTTCTAAGTATGGTTATAAGAATTAGAATCATAAAACCATAGAATTGTGAAATTACTTACACATCATAGAATCCAATCCCTTCTTTTTGGAGAAATGGAAACATACCCCAGAAGGTTAAATCATTTGTCCGAAATAACATGATTGGTTATTGACCTTTTCTACTAAGCCATCCCCAGTTTCATTCCAGAAAATATAAATTATTCATGCAGAAAGACAAACCTAATTTTGGCAGGTCAGAGATTTCAGTGAGATGTGAATTGGCTAAGGGTTGTGATTTATGAATCTAGGCAGCTATTCAGATTGCCTTATCTCAGCTGTCCCTCTGTGAAACATACTATTCTGAGTACCTAAATTGACCTCTATTCAACCCCACTTTACCATCATTGGGTATCTCATGAGAAGAAGGCTAAATTACTCTGACACAATGCAAAATACTGAGAATCAAAAAACGGTAGAGAGGAAACATATATAGAGATTACTTTCCCTTGTTTCCCAGATGTAAAATAAGCCAAGACAGCTTGTGACCATACTCTGAAGGATTAAATATAAATCATGCTTTATTTTAAGCAAATTATCAGCAGCATACATTTCAACCATATATACATATACATGTATATGCACATACACATACACATACATACACAAGTACTCATGCTATTATTTAAGCCCCATGGAGGCAAGGACTACACTGTACTCACAAATTTCTAACACCTCGCACAGCAGCTTGTATTATAGATATTCAAAATTTATTTAAATGAAAAAATGAGTGAATAAGGACAAAGACATAGAAAAGCACAGCTCTAAAGCAATGAATGTAACTTGCTTTTTTATTTTCAGATTTATTGTGGTACAGCTAACAAACAATTGTATGTATTTAAGGTGTACAACTTCATGTTTTGATATTCATATACATTGTGAAATAATCACCACAGTAAAGCTAATTGGCATATCCATCACCTCCCATAATTATCTTCGTGTGTGCGCGCACATATTCACAGTAAGAATATGTAATATGTAAGAGTTACCTCTTACCAAATTTCAAGTATACAATACAGTATAGTTAACTATAGTCACATTGCTGTACATTTGATTTCCAGAAGTTATTCATCTTGCATAACTGAAACTTTCTAGTCTTTGACCATCTCCCCATTTCCCACTCCCCACTAGCTTCTGGCAATCACCATTCTACTCTCTGCTTCTATACGTTTGACTATTTTACAGATTCCATATATAGTGAAATCATATAGTATCTGTGTTTCTGTTTCTGGCTTATTTCCCTTAAACATAATGTCCTTCATTTTTATTCATGCTGCAAATGGCAGGATTTTCCTCATTTTAAAGGCTTAATAATATTCCTCTCTCTCTCTCTCTCTCTCTCTCTCTCTCTCTGTCTGTCTGTCTGTCTCTGTGTGTGTGTGTGTGTGTGTGTGTGTGTGTGTGTGTGTGTGTGTGTGTGTGTGTGTGATTTCTTTATACATTAATCTGTGGATGGACATTTAGGTTGTTTCCATACCTTGGCTATTGTTGAATCAGGCTGTAGCGAACACTGCAGTGCAGATAGCTCTATGAGATAATAATTTCATTCCCTTCAGGTATATACCTAGAAGTAAGATTTCTGAATTATTAAGGTAGCTCTATTTTTAATTTTTTGAGGAATCTCCCTACTGTTTTCCTTAATTACTATATCAATTTACACTCCCACCAACAGTATGTACAAGCGCTCCCTTTTCTCCACATTCGACCAACACATCTTTTTTTTTTATAATAGCTATTCTAACAGGTGTGAAGTGATATCTTATTGTGATTTTGATTTGTGTTTCCCTGATAATAAGAGATGTTGAGCACTTTTTAATATACTTATTGACCATCTATGGTTCTTCTTTTGAGAAATGTCTATTTATTCTTCTGCTCATTTTTGAGTCAGGTTATTTGGAGGAATATTTTTTTTTCTGTTGAGTTGTATGAGTTCTTTCTATATTTTGGATATTAACCCTTATCAGATACACAGTTTGCAAATAATGTTCTCCCAATCTGTAGGTTGCTCATTCAACATTGGGTTTTGGATGGGGGGGGGTGGTTATTTGGTTTTGGTTTTGAAGGTTTTTTACTTTTGTGTGTGTGTGGTTTTTGTTTTGTCTTGTTTTGTTTTTGCTGTGCAGGAGCTTTTTAATTCAAATAACTTATCTTTTTTTTGTTTCTGTTGTCTGGCTTTTAGTGTCCTATCCAAAAATCCATGCTCAGACCAATGTAAAGAAGCTTTTGCTTTATGTTTTCTTCCAGTAGTTTTATGTTCTCAAGTCTTACACTTAAAACTTTAATTTATTTGGAGTTGATTTTTGTGCAGGGGGTGAAATAAAGGTCCAGTTTCATTTTTCTGCATGTGGATATCCAGTTTTCCCAGCATGATTTGCTGAAGAAACTATCACTTCCCCAACGGACTTTCTTTACATTCTTGTTGAAGATGAGTTGACCTTCTGGTTGACTTATTTTGGGGCTCCCTTAAGTTCCATTTGTCTATGTGTCTGTTTTTATGCCAATACTATACTATTTTGATTATTGTAGTCCTTATAGTATATTTTGAAATCAGGAAGTATGATGCCTCCAGCTTTGTTTTTCTTGATCAATATCGCTTCGATTATTTGGGGTCTTTTGTAGTTTCATATAAATTTTAGGATTATGTTTTCTATTTCTGTATAGAATGCCATTGAGATTTTAATAGAGATTGCATTGACTCTGTAGATCACTTTGGATAGTGTGGACACTTTAATAATATTAATTTTTCCAATACATGCGTATGAATGTCTTTCCATTTATCTTTTTTCTTCATCAGTGTTTTATAATTTTCATTGTACAAGTCTTTCACCTCTTTGGATAAGTTAATTCGTAAGTATTTTTTTTCTTTTTACAGCTTCTGTAAATAAGATTGTTTTATTAATTGCTTTTTCAGATAGCTCATTTTTTGTTTGTGTGCAGATATGTCACCGATTTTTGTGTGTTGATTTTGTGTCCTGCAACTTTACTGAACTCATTTGTTAGTTCTAACAGAATTTTTTTGGTTGAGTCTTTAGTGTTTCCTGCTGTATAATTATGTTATCTGCAAACAGAGATAATTTTACTTCTTTTTTGTGATTTAAATGTTGATATGGTTTGTATTTGTGTTCGTGTCCAAATCTTGTTGAATTGTAATCCTCAGTGTTGGAAGTGGGGCCTGTGGGAGATGTTTGGCTCATGGGGGCAGATTTCCTCCTCAGTGCTACTCTTGTGATAGTGAGTGCTCGTGAGATCTGGTTGTTTAAAAGTGTGTAGCAGCTCCCCACTCTTTCTCTCTCTCTTCCTCCTACTCTGGCTATGCAAAGATGTGCCTGCTTCCCCTTCGCCTTCTGCCGTGATTTTAAGTTTTCCCCAGCCATGCTTCCTAAAAAATCTTTAGGGCTGAAAGAGCAGAGGTATATTTTGATGATTAAATTAACTAACAGCCATAAGCCTTTCTGGGGTTCAATCCCACTAGTCCTTGCTGACAAGTAGATGTCTTGGTATCCTGATAGACTCAGAAGGAAAATGCACTCAGTTTCCAAGTACAGAGACAGAGAGAGAGAGAGAGAAAAGACATTGAAAACAGACATGGAATTTGTATGTATTATTTATTCTTCCAAAAAACACTCTTACTCTGGCTGACACAAAGGTTCTTTACCCTCAAGGAAGTAGTGACTTTTCTTTGCTTAAGGAGTATTAATTTGTTAATATATTGTAGTCTGTATAACAAGGAGACCATAGTTGGTCCAGGCTCTCATTAACGACAGGATAAATGTTTTCCAAATCGTTTAATAATCCACATACAACAATCATTTGAGGTAAGTACAATTTTCATTGCCAGTTTGAGAAACTGAGATTCAAAGGTGTGAAATAATCTGCTTGAGACCTCAAATCTCTGATTCCAGAGCCCGTGATCTTAGGTACTGTGTGCTCCCTCCCACTCACATTGATGCCATTCATTTATATGGGGTCCTTTGTATTTCTCAACTACACCCCTGGTATATGTTGTACTTGGTTACTTCTCTGCTTGGCCTTTGTTCTTCATATTGAGATCTGATGAGGAGTGTAGATAAGGGTCAAGCTCTGCAGCACCATCCAGGTGCTATGTACCCCAATAATTTTCTGAGCTCTTCAGAGGAGAAAATAAGGTCAAAGTTTATTTCCCCCTCACTTACCCATGTTTCAGCAATCAATCAACATTACCTTGTAAAGAGACCTAGAAATGAGTTTGCAGGAAAAACTTGGAGAAAATATAGAGAGGTCGGGACTGGCTACATGTGAATGTTTTATCTCATTTCTAGTCTCCCTAGCCAATAAAACTTTCTAATGTAAGAAACGGTCTTAGGGTAAAAGTCAAATCAATGGTGTGGCTACAATGTCCTTTGATTAGACTTTTTAAATATTTAAGGCACGACTAATGACTATCTCAATTAGACAAAAGATTTCTAAATATCTTAAGAGCACTTCAGAAAAGTCTAATCCAAAAACAGCCATAAATACATTTGTAGAGAGATATATTTATTTAATTATATGACTCTTACTAAAACTAAGTATATGAAATCTATTACACAGAAAGCCAAAGAGTTATTAAGAGGTTTGTATCAGCAAAACAGCTATTACTATGGCTTAAAAGGCCAGATATTGGTCAAATTATAAAAAAGACTTCTGGCCCCCCAGCTTTTATCTAGCAAGAAGCAGTCTGAGCAAGTCATTTATTCAAGCATAATCATTTCTTTTTTTCAAGAAAAAGGGAAGATGCTTTCAGCCAAGAACACAGAGAATGGAACTACAGGCCACTGACAACAATGGACCAGGGAACCACTTCCATTAAGGAGAGTATAATATACTGCGGAACAGCTTTCGGGGTAATACAACCATGCCTCAATCATGGAATGTTCCCTGCCTCCAGAGTAGGGACAACAGGCAATATTTTTCCTTGCACGATTTCAGAATTGTTACGGACCAGTGACAGTTACATATCTCCTGTTCTTCTACTTTTGGTGTGGAAGTGTCTATTGCAGTCATCCTATTCCTGTATCACCATTGTATATTGATGTCATGTAGAATGTAACTTTTCCCTTTGTTTCTCCAGATTCTAGATCAAGAGTAGCCACATCCAGATATAATGCAAATCACAAAATCCTGGACTTCAATTTTAATTCTACAATTAGATGATAGTTTTGGCATCCTATAATGAAAGTGAAGACATGCATGAGGGATGTTAATATTTGTAATCAGTGGGCACACTGTGATAGAATATAAACTTGGCCACAAATACTTTCTTTTCATACATTCACACCTCTGCAACATGACTTCACAGATCCATCAAGAGGTAGATGATGTTTCTCAAACCTGGGTTCATTTTGAAACTTTCTTTGCCTAATGTAAGATTAGCAAACATGAAGCAAGCTGAGTGCTAAACAATGCTTGTGCATTGAAAATATTGAGAATCACCCTTTTTCTGCTTTTGGAACCTGCGGCTATGGAACCTGCGGCCATTAGTATGCAAGAAACCCAGGTTGTCACTTGAATAAACACCCTTACCAATTGCCATACATTTGAGGCCAGTCTCACTAAGGATCACACTTTCCTAAAAAGATAAGCAACATCCCTCCTCAGCCTAATCTTTATGTGTGATATTTTGGCCCACATATGGTTTATTCCTTTGTCTTATTACCCAATTGGATCAGAACATGTAAGAGAAAGATTGGTATTAATTATTTGGCCCCTTGTAGATCTCAGCAATGACAATGATGCTACACTCCCTTCTTCTACACATGCAATTAAGGTTCAAGACAATTTTATACACCCCTGAAAGGAGACACTGATGATTTCTATATGTCTGACAATTGTATACAGTTGACTAAACAATAGCATTCACTACTGTACAATGGTAAAAGCCAAAGCACTATTCCTTCTTATGCAAATAGTTGTTAGGGCTTTTAGATGTCCCTTCTTGGGAATCAACACAAAGTAAACCTGAAATTCTGATTCTGAGAAGATGGGAATATACACAAATATCTTTTATCTAACCATTCTGAAGGATCATTAAGCTGTCCATTTTTATTTCTTCCTATCCAGCACAGCACTCCTATTCAACAAGAACACTGTCCCTTGTTTATTGGTTACAAATACATGTATCATGCAGTCACTTCTCCACTTGCTAGAAGAAAGCAATGACATTGTCTGAAGTTACAACCTCTGGCAGATCACAAGAAAATGAGAAAGGCAAGTAAAGAAAGCAAATATAATCAACAATTAGCTGTATGACATTATAGGTGGATGGAAGATAGTAAGCAGATATGTAAGTCAGAAGGTAATTACTGGTCTTGGTGCCTGCTGGTCCTCAACACCCATAACAATGTCTAATAGATGATGTATCTACTGAAGGACAAAAGAAAGGATGGGAAGGATTGTTCTCATGATATGTGCTAGCTCCTGGTCTTGCCTTAATTAGCAGTTTGCTATCTTTTTCCTTAGCCCAGAGATCTAATTACAGATTTTTCCATGTCTGTGGCAAGCATTCAACAACTAGACAAATATAGCAATACATCAATAATATTCAATAATGCAATAGTTATTATATCCTGTGTTACAGTTTCTTAAGACTTCCCAGAAATTAGTTATACTTTATGGAAGTAAACAATAAAGAATCAGGAATATTTCCCATGTACTATCCTTTAGGACACACCTAAATAAAATAAAAAGGAAAATAAAAAGATTACTTCAACATTATCAGAGAAAACTCCAAGCTAAAGAGCCCACTAATTTAGATACAGTCCATTTTTAGGTAATTGTAGAAGCGTTGAGTGCTCAGAACCTTTGTGGGGCTGGTCTCTTGCTTTGCTGGCATTCCTGGCTGGCTATGCTGACAGTGTAAGTCAAGGGATTATTAGATTGGCCACATGCTCTCCGCTTTTGTTTCTTTGTTTTTGTTTTGTTTTGGGACAGAGATAGGAAAGTTGAATGGGGCCCCAGAGATCTAAGAGAAAAGGAAGAGGGGAGAGAAATTTGTAGTGATGAGTGTTTTCTGCTGTAAGAGTCCTGAGAGAATAAAAGAGCTTGATTCTGGCAGAAGCAAACTGGCAATGTGGGTCAAGAATTAACCCACAGGAATGTCAGGATAACATCTCCTGAGACATGTCTCTAAATTACATCAAAAACTTCTATGAAGGATGTGTAAGTATTATACAAACAAAAAAGCAATTGTATGAGTCTTTTCTGAGTATTTTAACCTGAATTGCATAAGTCTTGGTGAATAAATTCTCTACATCTATGGAGAATACTGTAAGTGTCAACCATATACTTCAAAATATTCTGAATTTAAAACTCTAAAGAGAAAAATTCAGGAAGTATCTTTAGATGTTGCTGTTTTAGTGTGGCTCACTCTCAATTTCATAATTAAGAAGTAGGGGAAAAAAGCTTTAATTACAATTAATAAACATTATTTAGTTGTTAAGGTAGTGTATGGACTGAGCTTACTACTGGATTTGTTATCTAATTTTCAAAAAGAAGTATTAGATATTCTGATTTTACTGCAAATGGATTACGGTGGTGGGGATATTAATTGAGTTCAAAGCTGTTTAAATATTTCCAAAATTACACATGTCCCTATCAAATGTTGCTTTTCATATTTTAAGAGTGAGAAATCTCATAATGCAGGAATTATATTTGATTTGATGATCTCTAAGGGTCAATTTGGCTTCAAAACTTCTTGAATCTTACATTTTTTAAATGCGATATAAGGATGTTTTTTAAATGTCCTCCTTTAATGTTTGTGTTTAAAAGATTTCTTTTTCTCCTAAAACCATAACAGGTTAAACCTCCAACTGTGATTGGTCAATTCCACACCCTTTTCTTTTGATCAATCCAAATGTTCTTCCTCGGGGTGCTAGGCTTTGCAGTTTATGGGAATGAGGCCTTGCACTTCAGTTGCGATACAGACAAAAGAGAAATAAATCTCTTCTGTTACAATCAGTTCAGGCCAATCACTCCACAAGTAAGTTTTTCTGTGTGCACATAAACATTAACTCTACAACAAACTCATTTTCTCTTTAAATGTAAAATAATGTCATAATATGAGAAATACCCTAACAGGTTTTTTTTTTGTTTTTTTTGTTTTTTTTGTTTTTTTTGTTTTTTTTTTTTTAAGGATTATGTTACTTTTTCTTTAATTAGCTGTATATTTCAGATAAATTGAGTTTTGGGGAGTTTCTTCCAATTCTGGCATTTTGTTATCTACTAATGTTATCATTATTCTCCAGACCTATATTTGGAATATAGAAATTAACTGGCTAATAAAATAAACTACTTCATCATTATCAGTCATTAAGAGGCAGCTATAGTAATATATGACTATGTTTTCACAATAAATATGTTTGACATTACTACCTTCATTATATTAAGACATATATATGATATTTATGAAACTTGGAATTTTTAAGTTAGTCTCTGTTGAGAGTTAGTGGCGTTTTTTGTGTATTTTTAGTTACATATTGATTAATTGATTTACTAAGATATTTCTGACATACTTTAGGTGTTCTGGACATTACAACTAGTGATTGTCCTGGTTCCTGGAGCTATTTTTCATCTTTATGCTGCATGTAAAAGCATCAATCAAGAATGCATTCTTCAAAAGCCTATTTGCACTGTAATTTATATACTCTCTGTTTTATTAAGAATTAGTCTAGAGGCAATAGCATTTTGGCTTCAGATTTACCTCTTTGGTTTCCAAGTAAAATCTCTTTACCTGTGTGATGCTAGATTTCTTGGGGAAAACATGATTGTAAGATGCATGGTTCCAGAATACTTTGAAAAAACCATTTTTCTCATTGCATTGTATACATTTACAGCAATTACAATGGTATTATGTGTTGCTGAGATTTTTGAGATCATATTTAGAAGATTATACTTTCCATTCGGACAATGACCAAAGAATGGATTACCTATTGTCATGTTACAGTTCTTTATCATTTTTATTTAGTTTTATCATACTTAGTGAGTACCACAACTTCAAAACAAACTTACTTCAATGTGTCTGAAATTCACGTCTACTATAAAATATAATGCCTGGTTGTAAGATAAGGATTCTTGAAGAACTATTTCATTTTATTTTAATTTTGATCACTTTTATTAGAAAATATAAACAGAACTACTGTTAATTTATTTTTAAATGGTGCTTTTACAGAGTTCTCTCACATACATCTTAATTGATCAGTTTTTTGTGGCCAGAGAAACTTTTATTGTCTTTTTTTACGAAGTGGAAAATTGATGGTCAGGTAGGTTAATTTGGGTGGCCAAAGTCATAATCCAGATCTTCATATTTTCCTTTCTGTGGAACTATACAGTTTTAAATTTGAGGGTGTAATTATTTTGCATTCATGTAAAATATAACTTATTTAAGCACAAAAGTTATAAACTAATTATTAAGGAGTAATTCTATAGTTTGACCATTACTTTGAAGAAATTGAACAATTACATTTTTAAAATTTTATTCAATCATTTTCTTGAAAGTTTCAATATTAAAATGATATAGAAATATAGTTACCAAATAAATAAAAAATGCTATGGATAATACTGCATATGGGATCCTTGTTTCTTCTCAGGAAAAAAAACCTTTCTGTGCCCACAGATGTTCTGTAACTGTAACTTCTATATTTATCAAAAGGGAACACTGTGTTTATATTAAGTTAGACTTCCTCAATAGCTATGAAATTATTTCAGAGACAATTGTATATTGATTTAGTGCATTTCTTTTTATCTGCCTGCCTTACTAACAATCATTTGATTCATTCGATATTATTTAAAATCCTTATGTATTACTGCTTTATACTGGTAACTTAGTAGGCAAATGAGTATACTCAGATACTAAGGTTTTCCATTTTTCCTTAAGCTTTATGCAGCCTATGTTTGACATCATGAATTTCTGTATCTAAGGTTTTCATCACTGAGGTTTCATCTACATGAGAGCACAGGAGAAAATCCAACTTATCTTCATTCCACAAATAGCTACTGATATCTATTTGTTAACAAGTACTGCATTAAAAAATTCGTATAAAAAAGATCATCAAGATTTAATACCTTTATAAAATCATAATCTAGCATGTGAGCTGTAAAATCATACTATAGCAGTGGCATGCCAACAGGGTGGGGACTGGTAAAAATTGTCCACTCTACAAACAAAGGATATGTATTGACTTTCTTTGTTTAGAATAACTAACTGTTGGTGTTAACAAACAGCAACCATGTTTAATATTTTATCCTTATTTTTAAATTCTCTATAGATAACATACCCCTTGATTGCCCGCATTCAAGGTGGAATGCTCCTGCCAATCTGCTGGCAAACATACACATTTTCATTATGGGTCCTATTTTTGCTGCATCTTTCCAAAGTTGGTAATTTTTTATTGAATGTCAGGCATTGTGTGTTTTATCCTGTTAGATGACAGTTATTTTTCTTCTCTAATTCTCTAATTCTTCTCTAATTCTTCAACTTAGTTCTGGAGCACAGTTAAGTTACTTGGAAACAGATGATCCTTTCTGCTTCTTTTCAAGCTTTGTTATATATGACCAGCATAGTACTTACGGAAAGGCCAGTTTTGCCCCAATACTAAGGAAGAACCTTTCTGAGTGCTCTATCAGATGCCTCTTTTGTGGTTTGGGAATACTATCCTTTCACTAGTCTCAAAAATCTTGAATTCTTCCCTCCTGCTGGTTGACTTGTGGTGGTGACACAAATTGCCATTGCTACAGGAAACAGGTTCTCTCTGTCCAAGGCAAGAAGGGAGATGGGGCAAAAGGACCTTATTCTGGTTTGCCTCTCAGGATTCTTTCCCAGGGAAGATCATTTTTCCAAAAAATCTCACAGAAGACTTCCCCTTAATATTATTGCCCAATCATAGATAAACACTTGGATTTATTCTCACTCTGATTCATCTTTTAGGGTAGGGCATGGTCAACATATATCTCTTTATTAAGAGATTTTTCCACTCTGACTTTGGGAACAGCAAATATTCTCAGTCTTGTATGAATCTTGAGTATTGTTCCTTTTGATCCTTTCAATTAGTTCTTTTCCTGGAAAGATATTTAAAGATGTTGCACTGATCAGGACTCACTGAAAAGCCCTTTGCAGATCTCTGAAGCTCTCTCATTTTCCAGCTCTCACCTTACTGTAGCATCCATTAAAATCTAGCTTCCTCAGCCTCCCTGAGCTCTTGATCTCTTCAACTGACAAGGTGGAAGGATGGCATCTCCAAGCCACCAAAGAAACCTTGCTTGCCTCTACTTCTTTGAACTAAACACTACATATTGTTATGTTTAAAGACAGAGATAAGATGAGAGAGGTGGTTTAGACAGTCTTGGAAATTCACTACTGACCTACTATGATTTCATTTTATTAGTAATTATATCAGAATTGTTAGCACACAGCTATAGAGTCCTGAATATATAAAAATTCATATTCCAATATGAAAACTAATTTTTCTGACTAAAATGCAAATATAGTAAAAATTAATAAGAACATCAAAACTAAACAATATCTAACCATTTGAAATGCTATTTAAAACCATTTCATAAAAAGCTCTTGGGTCAAAGAAGATAACTTAAACTGAAGCTTTTCTGACTATTTATATGAACAAGAAGTGAGATGCTACATATTAAAACCTATGAGATATGAGCAAATTTGTATTGCACTGAAAATTGACAGCTGAAAATAAATCTATTATAAAAAAGGAAACAATAAATGTAATTCAAAAAGCAAACATAAGAACTTATTAAACAAAGATAAACAAAAATAATTTAATAAGGATATAGGTAAAAAGTAACATTTTAGAAAACAAAGTAAAATAAATCCCAGATCACTCTTGAAAATAACAATAAAATTGATAAAACTTGGCAAATCAAATCAA